>NC_133324.1:981542278-981589675 GCF_042186555.1 Aquarana catesbeiana | reverse complement strand
AGTTAGATAGAGAAGAGAAGAATAAGTTAGATAGAGAAGAGAAGAATAAGTTAAAAAAGAGAAGAGAAGAATAAGTTAGATAGAGAAGAGAAGAATAAGTTAGATAGAGAAGAGAAGAATAATTTAGATAGAGAAGAGAAGAGAAGAATAAGTTAGGAAGAGAAGAGAAGAGAAGAGAAGAGAAGAGAAGAGAAGAGAAGAGAAGAGAAGAGAAGAGAAGAGAAGAGAAGAATAAGTTAGATAGAGAAGAGAAGAATAAGTTAGATAGAGAAGAGAAGACAAGAATAAGTTAGAAAGAGAAGAGAAGAGAAGAGAAGAGAAGAGAAGAGAAGAGAAGAGAAGAGAAGAGAAGAGAAGAGAAGAATAAGTTAGAGAAGAGAAGAGAAGAGAAGAGAAGAGAAGAGAAAGTTAGATAGAGAAGAGAAGAGAAGAATAAGTTAGAGAAGAGAAGAGAAGAGAAGAGAAGAGAAGAGAAGAGAAGAATAAGTTAGATAGAGAAGAGAAGAATAAGTTAGATAGAGAAGAGAAGAGAAGAATAAGTTAGATAGAGAAGAGAAGAATAAGTTAGATAGAGAAGAGAAGAGAAGAATAAGTTAGATAGAGAAGAGAAGAATAAGTTAGATAGAGAAGAGAAGAATAAGTTAAAAAAGAGAAGAGAAGAATAAGTTAGATAGAGAAGAGAAGAATAAGTTAGATAGAGAAGAGAAGAATAATTTAGATAGAGAAGAGAAGAGAAGAATAAGTTAGGAAGAGAAGAGAAGAGAAGAGAAGAGAAGAGAAGAGAAGAGAAGAGAAGAGAAGAATAAGTTAGATAGAGAAGAGAAGAATAAGTTAGATAGAGAAGAGAAGACAAGAATAAGTTAGAAAGAGAAGAGAAGAGAAGAGAAGAGAAGAGAAGAGAAGAGAAGAATAAGTTAGAGAAGAGAAGAGAAGAGAAGAGAAGAGAAGAGAAGAGAAGAGAAGAGAAAGTTAGATAGAGAAGAGAAGAATAAGTTAGAGAAGAGAAGAGAAGAGAAGAGAAGAGAAGAATAAGTTAGATAGAGAAGAGAAGAATAAGTTAGATAGAGAAGAGAAGAATAAGTTAGATAGAGAAGAGAAGAATAAGTTAGATAGAGAAGAGAAGAATAAGTTAGATAGAGAAGAGAAGAATAAGTTAAAAAAGAGAAGAGAAGAATAAGTTAGATAGAGAAGAGAAGAATAAGTTAGATAGAGAAGAGAAGAATAATTTAGATAGAGAAGAGAAGAGAAGAATAAGTTAGGAAGAGAAGAGAAGAGAAGAGAGAGAAGAATAAGTTAGATAGAGAAGAGAAGAATAAGTTAGATAGAGAAGAGAAGACAAGAATAAGTTAGAAAGAGAAGAGAAGAGAAGAGAAGAGAGAGAAGAGAAGAGAAGAATAAGTTAGAGAAGAGAAGAGAAGAGAAGAGAAGAGAAGAGAAGAGAAGAGAAGAGAAGAGAAAGTTAGATAGAGAAGAGAAGAGAAGAATAAGTTAGAGAAGAGAAGAGAAGAGAAGAGAGAGAAGAGAAGAGAAGAGAAGAATAAGTTAGATAGAGAAGAGAAGAATAAGTTAGATAGAGAAGAGAAGAGAAGAATAAGTTAGATAGAGAAGAGAAGAATAAGTTAGATAGAGAAGAGAAGAGAAGAATAAGTTAGATAGAGAAGAGAAGAATAAGTTAGATAGAGAAGAGAAGAATAAGTTAAAAAGAGAAGAGAAGAATAAGTTAGATAGAGAAGAGAAGAATAAGTTAGATAGAGAAGAGAAGAATAATTTAGATAGAGAAGAGAAGAATAAGTTAGGAGAGAAGAGAAGAGAAGAGAGAGAAGAGAAGAGAAGAGAAGAGAAGAGAAGAGAAGAATAAGTTAGATAGAGAAGAGAAGAATAAGTTAGATAGAGAAGAGAAGACAAGAATAAGTTAGAAAGAGAAGAGAAGAGAAGAGAAGAGAAGAGAAGAGAAGAGAAGAGAAGAGAAGAGAAGAGAAGAATAAGTTAGAGAAGAGAAGAGAAGAGAAGAGAAGAGAAGAGAAGAGAGAGAGAAGAGAAAGTTAGATAGAGAAGAGAAGAATAAGTTAGAGAGGAGAAGAGAAGAGAAGAGAAGAGAAGAGAAGAGAAGAGAAGAGAAGAGAAGAGAAGAGAAGAGAAGAGAAGAGAAGAGAAAGTTAGATAGAGAAGAGAAGAGAAGAATAAGTTAGATAGAGAAGAGAAGAATAAGTTAGATAGAGAAGAGAAGAGAAGAATAAGTTAGATAGAGAAGAGAAGAATAAGTTAGATAGAGAAGAGAAGAATAAGTTAGATAGAGAAGAGAAGAATAAGTTAGATAGAGAAGAGAAGAATAAGTTAAAAAGAGAAGAGAAGAATAAGTTAGATAGAGAAGAGAAGAATAAGTTAGATAGAGAAGAGAAGAATAATTTAGATAGAGAAGAGAAGAGAAGAATAAGTTAGAAGAGAAGAGAAGAGAGGAGAAGAGAAGAGAAGAGAAGACAAGACAAGACAAGACAAGACAAGACAAGACAAGAATAAGTTAGATAGAGAAGAGAAGAGAAGAATAAGTTAGAAAGAGAAGAGAAGAGAGGAGAAGAGAAGAGAAGAGAAGAGAAGAGAAGAGAAGAGAAGAATAAGTTAGATAGAGAAGAGAAGAATAAGTTAGATAGAGAAGAGAAGAGAAGAATAAGTTAGATAGAGAAGAGAAGAATAAGTTAGATAGAGAAGAGAAGAGAAGAATAAGTTAGATAGAGAAGAGAAGAATAAGTTAGATAGAGAAGAGAAGAATAAGTTAAAAAGAGAAGAGAAGAATAAGTTAGATAGAGAAGAGAAGAATAAGTTAGATAGAGAAGAGAAGAATAATTTAGATAGAGAAGAGAAGAGAAGAATAAGTTAGGAAGAGAAGAGAAGAGAAGAGAAGAGAAGAGAAGAGAAGAATAAGTTAGATAGAGAAGAGAAGAATAAGTTAGATAGAGAAGAGAAGACAAGAATAAGTTAGAAGAGAAGAGAAGAGAAGAGAAGAGAAGAGAAGAGAGAGAAGAGAAGAGAAGAGAAGAATAAGTTAGAGAGAGAAGAGAAGAGAGAGAAGAGAAGAGAAGAGAAGAGAAGAGAAGAGAAGTTAGATAGAGAAGAGAAGAATAAGTTAGAGAGGAGAGAGAAGAGAAGAGAAGAGAGAGAAGAGAAGAGAAGAGAAGAGAAGAGAAGAGAAGAGAAGTTAGATAGAGAAGAGAAGAGAAGAATAAGTTAGATAGAGAAGAGAAGAATAAGTTAGATAGAGAAGAGAAGAGAAGAATAAGTTAGATAGAGAAGAGAAGAATAAGTTAGATAGAGAAGAGAAGAATAAGTTAGATAGAGAAGAGAAGAATAAGTTAGATAGAGAAGAGAAGAATAAGTTAAAAAGAGAGAGAAGTAGAAGAGAAGAATAAGTTAGAAGAGAGAGAAGAGAAGAATAATTTAGATAGAGAAGAGAAGAGAAGTAAGATAAGAGAAGAGAAGAGAAGAGAAGAGAAGAGAAGAGAAGAGAAGAAAGTAGATAGAGAAGAGAAGAGAAGAATAAAGTTAGAAGAGAAGAGAAGAAAGTTAGAAGAGAAGAGAAGAATAAGTTAGATAGAGAGAGAATAAGTAGATAGAGAAGAGAAGAATAAGTTAGAAGAGAAGAGAAGAATAAGTTAGATAGAGAAGAGAAGAATAAGTTAGAAAGAGAAGAGAAGAGAAGAATAAGTTAGATAGAGAAGAGAAGAAGAAGATAAGTTAGAGAAGAGAAGATAGAGAGAAGAGAAGAGAAGAGAAGAGAAGAGAAGAGAAGAGAAGAGAAGAGAGAGAAGAGAAGAGAAGAATAAGTTAGATAGAGAAGAGAAGAATAAGTTAGAGAAGAGAAGAGAAGAGAAGAGAAGAGAAGAGAAGAGAAGAATAAGTTAGATAGAGAAGAGAAGAGAAGAATAAGTTAGATAGAGAAGAGAAGAATAAGTTAGATAGAGAAGAGAAGAATAAGTTAGATAGAGAAGAGAAGAATACGTTAGATAGAGAAGAGAAGAATAATTTAGATAGAGAAGAGAAGAGAAGAATAAGTTAGAAAGAGAAGAGAAGAATAAGTTAGATAGAGAAGAGAAGAGAAGAATAATTTAGATAGAGAAGAGAAGAGAAGAATAAGTTAGATAGAGAAGAGAAGAGAAGAATAAGTTAAAAAGAGAAGAGAAGAATAAGTTAGATAGAGAGAGAAGAGAAGAATAATTTAGATAGAGAAGAGAAGAATAAGTTAGATAGAGAAGAGAAGAGAAGAATAAGTTAAAAAAGAGAAGAGAAGAATAAGTTAGATAGAGAAGAGAAGAATAAGTTAGAAAGAGAAGAGAAGAGAGGAGAAGAGAAGAGAAGAGAAGAGAAGAGAAGAGAAGAGAAGAGAAGAGAAGAGAAGAGAGAAGAGAAGAATAAGTTAGATAGAGAGAGAAGAATAAGTTAGAGAAGAGAAGAGAAGAGAAGAATAAGTTAGATAGAGAAGAGAAGAGAAGAATAAGTTAGATAGAGAAGAGAAGAATAAGTTAGATAGAGAAGAGAAGAATAATTTAGATAGAGAAGAAGTAGAAGAGAAGAATAAGTTAGATAGAGAAGAGAAGAGAAGAATAATTTAGATAGAGAAGAGAAGAGAAGAATAAGTTAGATAGAGAAGAGAAGAGAAGAATAAGTTAAAAAGAGAAGAGAAGAATAAGTTAGATAGAGAAGAGAAGAGAAGAATAATTTAGATAGAGAAGAGAAGAATAAGTTAGAAAGAGAAGAGAAGAGAGGAGAAGAGAAGAGAAGAGAAGAGAAGAGAAGAGAAGAGAAGAGAAGAGAAGAGAAGAGAAGAGAAGAGAAGAATAAGTTAGATAGAGAAGAGAAGAATAAGTTAGAGAAGAGAAGAGAAGAGAAGAGAAGAGAAGAGAAGAGAAGAGAAGAGAAGAATAAGTTAGATAGAGAAGAGAAGAGAAGAATAAGTTAGATAGAGAAGAGAAGAATAAGTTAGATAGAGAAGAGAAGAATAATTTAGATAGAGAAGAGAAGAGAAGAATAAGTTAGAAAGAGAAGAGAAGAATAAGTTAGATAGAGAAGAGAAGAGAAGAATAATTTAGATAGAGAAGAGAAGAGAAGAATAAGTTAGATAGAGAAGAGAAGAGAAGAATAAGTTAAAAAAGAGAAGAGAAGAATAAGTTAGATAGAGAAGAGAAGAATAATTTAGATAGAGAAGAGAAGAGAAGAATAAGTTAAAAAAGAGAAGAGAAGAATAAGTTAGATAGAGAAGAGAAGAATAATTTAGATAGAGAAGAGAAGAGAAGAATAAGTTAGATAGAGAAGAGAAGAATAAGTTAAAAAAGAGAAGAGAAGAATAAGTTAGATAGAGAAGAGAAGAATAAGTTAGATCAGCCTTTCTCAACCAGTGTGCCGAGGCACACTGGTGTGCCGTCAGAGGTTCTCAGGTGTGCCGCGGGATCAGGGGAGAGAAGGGCTGTCAGATGAGTCCGATCTCCAGATCCCCTGCTCAACTGTACATCGGCACTGTGAGAAGCTCCGTCAGCCTCAAATGTGAAAGTAAAGTACAGGGGAGTGTGCTGTGCTCTCTGCTTCCCCCTACAGTGCAGTACCTGGCTGAATGAGGAAACTGGAAAGGTACTGTGGGATTTATACATGTGTCTCTGTGTGTGTCTGTCTCTCTGTCTGTGTGTGTGTGTGTGTACACGTGTCTGTATGTGTGTGTTTGAACATGTGTGTCTGTATGTGTGTTTGTGTGCACATGTGTCTGTATGTGTGTCTGTCTGTATGTGTGTGTTTGCGCATGTGTCTGTATGTGTATGTGTGTGTCTGTATATGTGTGTGTCTGTATGTGTGTGTGTGTGTTCATGTGTGTGCATGTGTCTGTATGCGTGTGTGTGTGTGTGTGCATTTGTCTGTATGCGTGTGTGTGCATGTGTCTGTATGTGCATGTGTGTGTGTGTGCATGTGTCTGTATGTGTGTGTGTCTGTATGTATGTGTGTGTGTGCATTTGTCTGTATGCGTGTGTGCATGTGTCTGTATTGTGTGTGTGTGTGTGTGTGTGTGTGTGTGCATGTGTCTATATGTGTATGTTAATTTTAATCCTGACCCTCCCCCTCCCCCCCATTCCTGTACCATCAGAACTGCTTTTGTAGGGCTTGTTTGTGATAGCAGCCAGGACTGCTGATCCTCATAAAAGCAATTCATGCAAGTATCGCATTTCAGAGGCATTTGACAGGCAGTAAAGAGGCATTATGTTGCCTCCCCACCACCTATTTTAAGCCCGTAAATGCAGCATCACTACACTGCAACCGTGCAATGCACACAGTTGCGGGGTAGTTGCAGTGCAGCCTCATTCACCCTGGGTATACCCTCCAGCTGCAGCCACAGCATGTGTACACCCCCAGCTGCTGCCTCTGCAGCTAAAGGGGGAGAAGTTGGGCAGGTAAAAATAGCTCAACCATGTGGTTTTACCGCCCCTCCAACCTGACATGTGAACAAGGTTCACATCTGTGTGGCTGTGTGCTGCGTGTAGGGAAGCCCATTCAGTCCCCAACCTTTTTTTTGAAATTGCACTGCACCAAAAGCACCCCACGTTTTCCAATGTGTGGGGTACCATTAAGAATTAATTGCACCCCTAAAGATCAGAGCATTTGTCTGTGTGTCAGGAACAAGCGCGATTTTGTGCGTGTTCCGTGACACACAGTAACGTGAACCAAGTATTGGACTGGGGTGCCTCAAGATTGAAAATACTTTTTAAGGGCGCCCCGACTGGAAAAAGGTTGAGAAACACTGAGTTAGATAGAGAAGAGAAGAGAAGAATAATTTAGATAGAGAAGAGAAGAGAAGAATAAGTTAGAAAGAGAAGAGAAGAATAATTTAGATAGAGAAGAGAAGAGAAGAATAAGTTAGAAAGAGAAGAGAAGAGAAGAGAAGAGAAGAGAAGAGAAGAGAAGAGAAGAGAAGAGAAGAGAAGAGAAGAGAAGAATAAGTTAGATAGAGAAGAGAAGAATAAGTTAGATAGAGAAGAGAAGAATAAGTTAGATAGAGAAGAGAAGAGAAGAGAAGAATAAGTTAGATAGAGAAGAGAAGAATAAGTTAGATAGAGAAGAGAAGAGAAGAGAAGAATAAGTTAGATAGAGAAGAGAAGAATAAGTTAAAAAAGAGAAGAGAAGAATAAGTTAGATAGAGAAGAGAAGAATAAGTTAGATAGAGAAGAGAAGAATAAGTTAGATAGAGAAGAGAAGAATAAGTTAAAAAAGAGAAGAGAAGGATAAGTTAGAAAAAAGAAGAGAAGAATAAGTCTTCTTTATTTCTTTGACCAGGCTAAATCCGAGGTCAACACCCATCTATCAATCATTCCAATTCCACCATTCTTTAGCCCACCAAATAAAACACACTGCCCTAAAGTGGCGTTAAAATGGCCACAGCAGCCATTTATTATAAATAACATACTGTATAAAATTTTTAAATAACAAAATTATGAATCTTATCAGGTTGCAAGTCATTGCAGGCACCATAAAACCTTCTGCCTGTGGCACCATCTCAGCTACATCCATGTGTGAAAGGGTGCAGTAAAACCAAAAACAAAACTGTGGGAGCAGCAAAAAACAAATGCGTCAAAATGTGAAATAACAAAAAAGGGGGGAATGATTAATGCGCTACCCTAAAAAACATATATATAAAGCTGCTACAAACCATATGACAAAAATGTAAAGAAAGGATCGAAATCAATTGTAGCGCTAAAAAACACATATGCAAATGAATACTGTGCACATGAAGGAAATGCCCCAATAATGACGTGTTATGGTGAAAAAAGGAAACAGTCCACAGTGGATATAAGTGATCCGTATGGTGGTTGGTTCAACTTTTCAACGGTCAGTACAGGTGTCATCAAGATAAACGGAAAGATGGAATACGCTTACCGGACAAGTTGGATTCTACTGCCAGGAGCATAGAATCAGTAGGGCTTTATGCCACCAAGGGCAGAGGTGTGGAACGGTGGAGGCAAGGGTAGAGCCTCTGCTGGGCCTGGGTATCCCTCTTGCTGGGCCTGGATGTCCCTCTTGGTCCACTGGAACAGGCTCCGGATGGATCCCAAACGAACGAGTGCTATCTCAATTCCTCAGGACATGTGAAGAAAAGAGGGATGCTTCTACATGGTGTAATTCAGGGGTTTTTTATTATTAAAAAACCACAATAAATAGAACATAAAACGTGATCATGGGTACAAAGCAGTGTGTGGGGTAATAAAAACGTCCTATGCGTTTCGATCCAAAAGATCTTCAACAGGGGCATATATGCCCCTGTTGAAGATCTTTTAGATCGAAACGCGTAGGGCGTTTTTATTACCATATATGCCCCTGTTGAAGATCTTTTGGATCGAAACGCGTAGGGCGTTTTTATTACCATATATGCCCCTGTTGAAGATCTTTTGGATCGAAACGCGTAGGGCATTTTTATTACCCCACACACTGCTTTGTACCCGTGATCACGTTTTATGTTCTATTTATTGTGGTTTTTTAATAATAAAAAACCCCTGAATTACACCATGTGGAAGCATCCCTCTTTTCTTCACATGTCCTGAGGAATTGAGATAGCACTCGTTCGTTTGGGATCCATCCGGAGCCTGTTCCAGTGGACCAAGAGGGACATCCAGGCCCAGCAAGAGGGATACCCAGGCCCAGCAGAGGCTCTACCCTTGCCTCCACCGTTCCACACCTCTGCCCTTGGTGGCATAAAGCCCTACTGATTCTATGCTCCTGGCAGTAGAATCCAACTTGTCCGGTAAGCGTATTCCATCTTTCCGTTTATCTTGATGACACCTGTACTGACCGTTGAAAAGTTGAACCAACCACCATACGGATCACTTATATCCACTGTGGACTGTTTCCTTTTTTCACCATAACACGTCATTATTGGGGCATTTCCTTCATGTGCACAGTATTCATTTGCATATGTGTTTTTTAGCGCTACAATTGATTTCGATACCATCTCAGCTGACCTCAGACATGTACTGGTCTACAACTACTCGGTCACTATGAGTTGACCAGACCAACTAGAGGACAGGACAGCAAATATGGGTCCCCGCCATTTTCCAAAAGCACCAAATTTAAACCACCTTAAATAACCCTAAACTGCCACCTTCTGCTACAACCCAAATCCAGGCCATTCAAATATGGTGGGAGGTAGGGACACAAAGACATCGGATCTCAGCCCACTTCTTGTGAGCAATCCAGTAAGTGCCTTTACTTTTATTTTTATTTTTTAACCACTTAAGGACCGGAAGGATATACCCCCTTCCTGACCAGGCCATTTTTTTTGCGATTCGGCACTGCATCGCTTTAACTGACAATTGCGCAGTTGTGCAATTTTGTACCCAAACGAAATTTATGTCCTTTTTTTCCCACAGACATCGAGGCTGCTGGCCACCCACGATCGGCTCCAGCATTGTGCAACACATCGCTCTTAAAGCCGTTCTTACCTGCCACCGGTGGCGGCCCGTGCAACAAACGCCGCCCCCCTATCCCTACTGCCGCCTCCCTATGCACCAATGCGCCAGATGCCGGATGCATGGACTCCTATGGCGGGGGTGGGAGGGGTGTATTTTTTTTGAAGCACCTGATTAGAGCCAGAGGCTCTAATAGGCTTCAGATAAGGGTGGGCCCGGGGCGCAGAGAGCACGCCCTGATCCCACCCAATTTTTTGACCATAGCAAATGAATATTCGCTATTTTTACACCGCATTGCCTCCCCATCAATCTGGAGGCAGGTCAGTGAGACCTGTCTCCTGATTGGCCAAAGCGCCAGGCATCCCTATATGCTCATCCCTTTGGTGGAAATGGGACAGAGCGGAGGAAGCTGACTGGAGAGGAGACGCAGGAGAAGAGGACACCTTACCAAGGTAAGGACCGGTCCTCCTGCACAGGGTGTCCCGCGATCCATCCGCAGGGGGCGGGTGTGAGTGGGATGGCACAGTGGCAGCGTTTGATGGGCACAGTGGCTGCAATCGATGTCACAGTGGCAGCATTTGATGGGCACAGTGGCTGCAATCGATGTCACAGTGGCAGCATTTGAGGGCACAGTGGCAGTGTTTCATGGGCACAGTGGCTGCGTTTGATGGGCACAGTGGCAGTTTCATGGGCACAGTGGCAGCATTTGATGGCACAATGGCAGCGTTTTGGCACAGTGGCAGCGTTTCATGGGCACAGTGGCTGCAATTGATGGCACAGTGGCAGCATTTGAGGGCACAGTGGCTGCGTTTGATGGGCACAGTGGCAGAGTTTGATGGCACAGTGGCAGCGTTTGATGGCACAGTGGCAACCTTTGATGGGCACAGTGGCAGTATATGATGGGCACACTGGCAGCATTTGATGGGCACACTGGCAGCATATGATGGGCACACTGGCAGCATATGATGGGCACACTGGCAGCTTTTGATGGCACAGTGGCAGCATTTGATGGCACAGTGGCTGCAATTGATGGGCACAGTGGCAGTGTTTGATGGGCACAGTGGCTGCGTTTTATGGGCACAGTGGCTGCATTTGATGTGCACAGTGGCAGCGTTTGATGGCACAGTGGCAGCCTTTGATGGGAACAGTAGCAGCATTTGATGGCACAGTGGCAGTGTTTGATGGCACCATGGTTGTAATTGATGGGCACAGTGGCAGCATTTGATGGCACAGTGGCAGCGTTTTATGGCACAGTGGTTGTAATTGATGGGCACAGTGGCAGCATTTGATGGGCACAGTGGCTGTATTTGATGCGTACAGTGGCTGCATTTGATGGGCACAGTGGCTGCATTTGATGCATACAGTGGCTGCATTTGATGGGCACAGTGGCTGCATTTGATGGGCACAGTGGCAGCGTTTGATGGCTCAGTGGCAGCGTTTGATGGCACAGTGGCAGCGTATGAGGGCACAGTGGCAGCGTTTGATGGGCACAGTGGCTGCAATTGATGGCACAGTGGCAGCGTTTGAAGGCACAGTGGCAATGTTTGATTGGCACAGTGACTGCATTTGATGGGCACAGTGGCAAATTTTGAGCTGGTCGGCAAGTGGCAAATTTTGAGCTGGTCGGCAAGCGATTAAACAAGTTAACTCGATACTGCCTGGTTCCCCTTCTGTCCAGTCAAGTAGGCCTTGTGCTTGATCCACTTCCCTCATAGCTCTAATAAAATCAGCCCCATCATCTCTATTAGATGTCACACCCTTGTTCTTCCTGTCCCCGTACACAGCTGACCACAGTTTGCAGACACAGAGAAGCTCTCAGGTCTCACTACCTCTTCTCCTTCAGATGCAGAAACCACAGAACATCATATGAGAGCAGAGACACCATGGAGGAGGACGCTGAGTCTGTCCAGAGGAGCGCTCAGAAAGCAGGTAACCTGGGGAGGGATGGAGGTAACACACTGGGTACGGAGGGCCCACAGCTGTAGTCTATCATAGGGGACAATGCTGTGCTGAACCCCAGAGTGGCCAATCACAGATCAGCTACTGGGAGGTGTGAGTAGTTGATGGAGGTTTTTGCTGAAGGTCACCTCTTCTCCTTGTACTGCGCTATAAACAGAATTGTACAGATGGGGAAGTTATTAGAACCTTTATGTATACGTAATATCTTCCCATCAAATGATATAATTCTTCTCTGTGAGTGCTGGCTGTGAGGATTTAATTGAATACATTGGTATTAGGTTAACCACTTCAGCTCTGGAAGGTCCCCCCCTTCATGACCATCCCATTTTTTGCGATACAGCACTGCATTAATTTAACTGACCATTGCACGGTTGTGTGACGTTGTACTCAAAATAAAATTGATGTTCCTTTTTTTTTCCACTAATAGAGCTTTCTTTTGGTGGTATTCGGTCACCTCTGCGGTTTTTATTCTACAAACAAAAAAAGAGCGACAATTTTGAAAACAAAAACAATATTTTTTTTTATTTTCTGGTATAAAACATCCAATAAAAAAAAAGGAATACCTTCTTACTCATCGTCATCTTTCGATGGAACCAGGCAAGGATGCCCTTTATCCCCCCTCCTTTTCATTCTTGGTCTGGAACCCCTAGCTGCAGCCATTTGCATCCAACCTGATATACGGGGAGTTCTGCTGCGCCAAAAAGAATATAAGCTGTCCCTGTTTGCAGATGATGTCCTTGTTGACTCTGACTAGGCCTCATATCTCTCTCCCTAATTTTATAGCTTTATTGAAGGACTTCAACTCTATATCTGGATATAAAATCAATGCAAGTAAAACAGAAGCTCTACCTCTACACATCCCGCCTTCAGATCTCATCATTCTCAAACAAAACGACTCTTTTCATTGGTGTCCAGACCCCCTCAAATATCTAGGTGTAAACATAACCTCCTCGTACTTTATTTCAACCAACTATCCCCCACTCTTTCGGGACATTGACCGGCTCTTGCGACAATGGGATATTTATCCCATTTCCCTCTTATGCCGCATCAATGTCCTGAAGATGTCTATAATGCCAAGGCTCCTTTATCTATTTGACACCCTCCCGATTTCTATTCCCATGTCACAACTTAAAGCCATGCAGAGAGCATTTCTTAACTTCATCTGGCACTATAAAGCACATAGGATCGCAAGCTCAGTAATGTTTGCCCCCAAGTCACGGGGCGGGTTGGGAGCCCCAGATCTTATTAAATATTATTTTGCCACACATCTTAAAACAACTATCACTTGGTCCTCCAGAATGGCACCCAACATATGGGCAGAGATTGAAATGAGCATCACTAGACCGGTACATCCCTGTGCCATGACCTGGGCAGATCTAAACTCTTCCATAAGCCAACTTAGGAACATATGCCTAGGCCCAATGTTATTCTCTCTTGCCCTATGGAATAAATGCTCCCGTCAGTTCTCTCTTGCATCCCCGTGTCCTCCGCTGTTAAATGTGCTGTTCAATCCCGATATCCCTGACAGCCTATCATACAGTAGAATGCTTCCATGGACACAGGCAGGCATTTTCCAGCTTCGAAACATTGTACATCCCCTCACCCATACACTTCCACCCTTGGAAGAATTGCAAAAGAAATACCAGATCCCTAAACAATTATTTTACTCCTACCTTCCGATTAGACACTACTTTGCCTCTAAATCCTCTACTTTGAGCCTTGATAGACCTACTCTGTTTGAACTCCTATGTGCTCAAGGACCGTATCAAACACATCTCATTACTGACATCTATAGGTTCTTACATAACGCAACCCCTATTACTGACACCTCCCATTCATATATGCATAGGCGTGCGCACAGGGTGTGCCAGGTGTGCCTGGGCACACCCTAATCACCCCGTGTGGTGCAAATTTCCAATGTTTAGTCCCCTGATATTTCACCAAATAAAAAAAAATCAATTTTTTTCTCCTAAAAAAATTGTAAAAAAATTATTAAAATAATATTGTAACTGCCCTACTGACACCACCAATATTTGCCCTTATGACACCATTCACTGCTCTACTGACACCTTCCGCATATATACACATGCACACACATATATGTTTGAGCTTTGGGGTGCACACCCTAATGCAATAGGCTGCGCACACCTATGCATATATGCAAAAATGGTCCCAGTTAGTGAATCGCTCTATCCCTCTCCCTCAGTGGCAGAAGATTTGGGAGGCTATTTCCAAATCATCACAATGTGTGGAACAAAAAGAGACGGCTTATAAAATATTATTTTTCTGGTATAAAACTCCTGAATTTTTGCATAGGTACGATCCCAAGACTCCTCGGGTATGTTGGAGATGCCGGGGAGACATTGGCTCGCATTTTCACATTTTTTGGGACTGCCCCCTGGTACGCCCATTTTGGATAGCCATTCAGACCTTTATACGGGACTTGTTTGGTGTCTCCCTTCCACTGGATCCTGTCCACTTTCTGTTAGGTCTGCCGATCCCTGGCCTCTCTAAATATGTCCAAAAATTGGCCACCTTTATTTTACTTGCTGAAAAACGGGCTATACCCTGGCGATGGCTTTGCCCCTCCCAGCCTTCTCTCTCACAGGTCCTACAAAGGAGCAGATCTGTAGAATGGAACGCCTTACTGCAATAGTACATGATACCCTCAATTTTCCAAAATCTGGGATCTGTGGGATCATTTGGACCTTAATCCTGGTATTAGTTCCTTATCCCCCGCTGATGTACCACTCCCCTGAAATGCCTACCCATTGGGTACCCATTTATCTGCCTGATGTTCTTTTATCGTGTTGTTTTTTTTTTTTATTTCTTTCCCTTTATCTGACCCTCCTCATTTACTTTTATCTCCCCTGAACTATATAGCTTAAGTCTAGATTAGATTTTCATTATATTGGTAGCGATGTGACTGCTTTAAAAAAAAAAAGAAAAATCTTTTTTCACTGAAGGGCCCACCCATCGCCGCTCGTTCTGCCACTGAGGGGCCCACCTGCCCCCGCCCGTTCTGCCACTGAGGGGTCCACCCACCGCTGCTTGTTCTGCCACTGAGGGGCTCATCCGCCACTGCCCGTTCTGCCACTGAGGGGCCCACCTGCCACCGCCCGTTCTGCCACTGAGGGGCCCACCTGCCGCCGCCTGTTCTGCCACTGAGGGGCCCACCTGCCACCACCCGTTCTGCCACTGAGGGGCCCACCTGCCGCCGCTTGTTCTGCCACTGAGGTGCCCACCTGCCACCGCCTATTCTGCCACTGAGGGGCCTACCCTAAACCTCTCATTCTGCCACTGAGGGGCCCACCCGCCACCGCCCGTTATGTCACTGAGGGGCCCACCTGCCACCGCCCGTTCTGCCACTGAGGGGCCCACCTGCCGCTGCCCATTCTGCCACTGAGGGGCCTACCCGCCGCCACCTGTTCTGCCACTGAGGGGTCCACCCACCGCCGCTTGTTCTGCCACTGAGGGGCTCATCCGCCACTGCCTGTTCTGCCACTGACGGGCCCACCCGCCACTGCCCGTTCTGCCACTGAGGGGCCCACCTGCCACCGCCCGTTCTGCCACTGAGGGGCCCACCTGCCGCCGCCTGTTCTGCCACTGAGGGGCCCACCTGCCACCGCCTATTCTGCCACTGAGGGGCCTACCCTAAACCTCTCATTCTGCCACTGAGGGGCCCACCCGCCACCGCCCGTTATGTCACTGAGGGGCCCACCTGCCACCGCCCGTTCTGCCACTGAGGGGCCCACCTGCCGCTGCCTATTCTGCCACTGAGGGGCCTACCCGCCGCCTGTTCTGCCACTGAGGGGTCCACCCACCGCCGCCCATTCTGCCACTGAGGGGCCCGCCAGCCGCCATTCATTCTGCCACTTTAAGGGGTCCACCTGCCCCTCTCACTACTGTAGGAGGGGGGGTGGCCGACCCCAGTCCACCTTTGATGGGAGACTAAGCACTGTCACTGCAGACCGCCCCGCAGCCATGTAGAGAAGAGACACTGAATGAGAAAGTCAGCTGACCAGCTTACGAACAATAGAGAGAAGAGGGGAGATCTCCTCTCTGTGAGGAGACCCCATGACAGCAGAGGCATCCCTGGAGGCACGTGGAGAGATATACTGAGGGGAATCGACTGACAAAGTAAGTGAGAAGAAATTGCCAGTGCAACTGATCCTGTCCTCCCCCTACTCCTCGTTTACTTTTATCTCCCCTGAACTATATAGCTTAAGTCTAGATTTTCGTTATATTGGTGGCGATGTGACTGCTTTAAAAAAAAAAAAAAAAGAAAAATTTTTTTCAGATATGATATAAGTTGTATACAAAACTTCAGTGTTTCTACACATGTTTTTGTTTGTATGGAAAATTTTTTTCAATAAAAATCACAATTTAAAAAAAAAAAGAAAAAAGTAAAAAATCTAATTTCTTTATCAGTTTAGGCCAATATGTATTCTGCTACATATTATTGGTGAAAAAATCTCAATAAGCGTATATTGATTGGTAACAAAAGTTATCACGTCTACGATATATTTATTGATGTTGTTTTTTTTTTTCTAGTAATGGAGGCGATCAGCAACTTATAGACTGTGACATTGCGGCAGACAAATCAGACATTAGCTGACACTTTTGACACTTTTTTGGGGACCAGTAACACCAATATAGTGGTCAGTGCTAAAAAAAATATGCACTGTCACTGTACTAATGACACTGGCCTGGAAGCTGTTAACATCAGGGGCAATCAAAGGGTTAAATATGTGCCTAGGGAGTGCTTGCTAACTGTGTGGGGGGAGTTGCTTTATCTGTAAGAAGACAGAGATCCGTGTTCCTGCTTAGCAGAAACACAAGATCTCCATCTTCTTCTGTCACAGAACGGCGGTCTGCCTTGTTTACATCGGCAGACCGCCATTCTGTCTGCCTCGGGAATGATCAGCGGGTCTGCCGGAACCCGCTGATTGGCTCCTGCTGTGTCTAATCACAGTTTGTTTGCGCCCTAGGCCTTGGAAGAGTGAAATCACGTACAGGTCCATGATTTCACCCCGGAGGGCCACTGCCCCGCAGTATATGTGCGTAAGGTGGTCAGCAAGGGGTTAATTATGCATTTTGGGAGTTCGATTTTCTGTTATTTTTCAATCTGTGTAATTTATTCTATGTTGTAATTTAATATCATGGATGGTTTATTAGAGTGTAGTTTTACTTTAGTATTATTTGGTAGTAATTGCTGTTATTGGTGATTAGATTGTGTCTTGTTCCATTCATTATTGTGATCTTGTGTTGTCTTTGTTAAATGTAACGGTATCTTAATAATTTTCCTTTGGGATTAATAAAGTATTCTTAATCTGAATTACAGGGGAACTAAAGGGAGGATACTCACTTACCCAAGGCTCCCTTTGCCGGCGCTGGCACTTTCCTCTGTATGCCGAGTTTTATCCATCTTCATTGGCCAGTGCGGAATGACATCACACTTGCAATCGGACCCTGGCATTCTGCCAATGTGGGGGGGCTAGGAGTGCAGGATTGGTGGCCAGTCTGTGCTGTAAAAGCCGAGCACTTTTCTCCTGTCCGTATGTCCGTGACAGGAGAAGAGTGCTATGGCTGTGCTGTAGTGTAGGCTCGGAACTGCTGCTACTACTCAGCGGACAGGGGGCAGGTCTGGTGGTGTATCCTACAGCGTGCCCCCTTATTACTTTCAGAGTGCCCCCTTAGTGCCTTCAGAGTGCCCCTTTACATCCCCTGCCAGAGTGCCCCCATAATACCTACAAAGTGCCCCCTTAAATTCTCTAGGCTGCCCCTTTACATCCTCCTCCAGAGTGCCCCCTTAGTACTACTTAGTACTACATTGAATCCAAAGTCAAATTAGTTCAGGGTCCCCAGGCATACACCTCACAAAGAGTAGTTTTCCCTTAAAATCCAGGGACCATAGTCAAAAGGCAAGAGGCTGGCATTCAGTCCTCTCCAAAAGCCTCTCTCCAAGCTAGGTCTGTGACACCCTTTATTAAAATAATAAAATACTCAACAAAAAGTCCCTTGTTGTAATGCTCACAGCCCAGCAACTCTCTGGAATTAAAATCCCAACAGACTTGGTGCACACAAATCTACTCTCTGTGCTGTAATCAGCTATATAAGGGAAGGGGTGGGTATAGTCATGACATCATTGGCCAAATATGGACATGGCCTTGTGTCACCACTATCCCTGTCCCTTTTATTACATGGCCGGGGATTCCCAGCCATGTAAGTCAATGGTGTCAGTGACATCAGCAGTTGCTAGGGACACAGCAAGTACCAGCACTTGCCGCTTCCTTAGCAACCATTGACAGTGTGAAGCTATCATATATGAATGCAGTAGAAATACCTTTACATGATGTTTGGCTCCCGCAGTATAGAAGGTGGAATTCCAGAAGTTCAAGTATTGTTCTGAATGCCCAAACAGCCAAAATTCAGTCTGATGGTACGTATACCTACTCACAACTCAAATCTTGCACCCAGCCCAAACTCCTTCATCCAAACCATAACCTTTACTCAAACTAAAGTCCTCAAACCCCCTTAACCAGTATACATTAGTCATCCAGTCTTAAATCACCACCCAACCCAAATCTTGTATTCAAGACTCCCTTATCTACAGGGGGGTGCAGTGAGGTGAGTGACTGGCGAGGCACCGGCTAGTGTCAGAGCCAGAAACACAGGTTAGATACGCCGCAAACGTTAGAGCGAGAGCAATAATTCTAGCACTAGACCTCCTCTGTAACTCTAAACATGTAACCTGTAATCATTTTTAAAGCGTTGCCTGTAGAGATTTTTAAGTACCAAAGTTTGGTGCCATTCCACCAGTGTGCGCAATTTTAAAGCGTGACATGTTAGGTATCTATTTACTCGGTGTATCATCTTTCACATTATACAAAAAAATTTGGGGCTAACTTTAGTGTTTTTTTTTTTTTTTTTTTTATTCTCACGAAACAGTTTTTTTCCAAAAAAAAAGTATGAAAAATTGCTGCGCAAATACCTTGTTACTTAAAAAGTTGCAACGACCGCCATGTTATGTTTGGGTGTTCTGAGTAATTTTCTAGCAAAATTTTCTATCAAAAAAATGATGACTTTTACATGTAGGAGAGAAGTGTCAGAATTGGTCTGGGTGGGAAGGGGTTAATTACCATCAGTAATATACAAATAATTATTATATATTGTTTTTAAGGTAATTTACTATATTTTCAAAATCTGTACTCAAGCAGGTGACTTAACGGACAAAATACTGAAGTTTAAAGTTATAACTTCCAACCAGTAATTTCCCAGTAAATAGATAAATAATAAATTATTATCTTATAACATATACTGTCATGCCTTTGGAAGTGTTTCTTATGCTCTTTTGTTTAATTGTTGAATATGCTAATGGTATGTAAAGTAAATTGTAATATTGCCATCTAGTGGCTCTTTTACATACTTAGTATCTGTAAATAATTTACTGAAGGTAGATGTAGATTGTTGCTTAAAAGCCACAGTAGCTTCCCATAATTCCTGTGGACTATACCATGAGGTCTTAGAGACAGCCCCCAGTAGATATCTTCCATCTTCTCCAGAGGACTCCACACCTATTCTGCTGCAATTCTAATGTCAGCCTAATGGAAACATCGCCGGTATATTTATAACCCCTTTCCCTAATTAGAATAGTGTGTTAGGAATGTATATGTGTATGTTGTGTATACTGATTGTATGTTATTTCCTTTATTTTAGTTTTACTCTAACTTCCCTGCAATAAAAGTTGAAAAAACAACCTTGTGCCTGCCTCAATGAGTTGTTAAAGAGGGAGTCCACCCAAAAAAAAAATATTAAAAGCCAGCAGCTACAAATTCTGCAGCTGCTGACTTTTAATACATGGCCACTTACCTGTCCCAGGGTCCAGCGATGTCGGCAGCCGACGCCGATAAATCGCTTGACTCTCGGCAGCTGCCGCCACCATCCTAGGTGAGGGGATCAGGAAGTGAAGCGTTGCGGCTTTACTTCCCGGTTCCCTACTGCGCACACGTCGTAACTGGTCCCCGCTATCTCCTGGGACCTGTGTGTTTCCCTGGAGACAGTGTGGAGGGACAGGAAGAGGCATAGACTCCCATGGGAGTCTATGCCAGAAGTGGGTGCAAATACCTGTCTTAGACAGGTATCTGCACCCCCCTGAAAGGTGCCAAATGTGACACTGGAGGGGGGGAGGGTTCCGAAAAGCGGAAGTTCTATTTTTGTGTGGAACTCCGCTTTAAGGGAGTTGAGTTAACTGTCTGTCTAATTATACCTCAGCCATGTATAGTGAGGGCAGAACATATACAGCATAATGATATATGATTTAGCTTGTACCTTTTTAGCAGGCAGAAGATTCTCATTCTCCCTCTTAACAGTGAGAGAAAAACATGGGATTGTGGGTAAACCTTATACACATAAACACATGTTTTTTCCTTCTAGTTAAGAGGGCTGGGCTGGAAGGGAGAATTTGTCTTTTAGACACTCCCCCTTCTATGACACTGCAGTGAGAGGCATGCCTCCACTGCAGCATTTTTATTGGATTATTACAGCTTGGACCAATGGTGCATTATCATTGGTCCAAGGCTCCAAGCTGTCCATTGAGCTCAGTGCTTCTGACAAGAAGTGAGGAGAGGCTCCGTGAGCTCATCCTCTCAGTCTGCTGCAAACAGAGTGTATTTAAACTGGCCGCTCTGTATGCAGCTTCTGACAGGCTGCACAAGAAGCCCTGTGTCTGCAGAACTATAGGTAGGTGACAGGAGCCCTGGTGGTGGGGTAGGACTTCAGTTACCTACCCCCCAAATTTGGGGTCTCTGTGACCCCAGTTCACCAAGCTGCGACCCTCAAAGCTCAATCTTTTTTTTGTTTTTGTTTTTTTATGTTCATGGCTAGGGATGAGCCGAACACCCCCTGTTCGGTTCGCACTAGAACATGCAAACAGGAAAAAAGTTTGTTCGAACACGCGAACACCGTTAAAGTCTATGGGACACGAACATGAATAATCAAAAGTGCTAATTTTAAAGGCTTATATGCAAGTTATTGTCATAAAAAGTGTTTGGGGACCTGAGTCCTGCCCCAGGGGACATGGATCAATGCAAAAAAAGTTTTAAAAATGGCTGTTTTTTCAGGAGCAGTGATTTTAATAATGCTTAAACAATAAAAGTGTAATATCCCTTTACATTTCGTAGCTGGGGGGTGTCTATAGTATGCCCGTAAAGGGGCGCATGTTTCCCGTGTTTAGAACAGTCTGACAGCAAAATGACATTTGGAAGGAAAAATTCCATTTAAAACTACCCGCGGCTATTGCATTGCCGACAATACACATAGAAGTTAATTGATAAAAACGGCATGGGAATTCCCCACAGGGAAACCCCGAGCCAAAATTTGTTTAAAAAAATGACGTGGCAGTCCCCCTAAATTCCATACCAGGCCCTTATCCGAGCACACAACCTGGCAGGCCGCAGGAAAAGAGGGGGGGACGAGAGTGCGGCCCCCCCTCCTGAACCGTACCAGGCCACATGCCCTCAACATTGGGAGGGTGCTTTGGGGTAGCCCCCCAAAACACCTTGTCCCCATGTTGATGAGGACAAGGGCCTCATCCCCACAACCCTGGCCGGTGGTTGTGGGGGTCTGCGGGCGGGGGGCTTATCAGAATCTGGAAGCCCCCTTTAACAAGGGGACCCCCAGATCCCGGCCCCCCTGTGTGAAATGGTAAGGGGGTACTTACCCCTACCATTTCACTAAAAAACTGTCAAAAATGTTAAAAATGACAAGAGACAGTTTTTGACAATTCCTTTATTTAAATGCTTCTTCTTTCTTCTATCTTCCTTCATCTTCTTCTTCTTCTGGTTCTTCTGGCTCTTCTGGTTCTTCCTCCGGCGTTCTCATCCAGCATCTCCTCTGCGGCGTCTTCTATCTTGTTCTCCTCGGGCCGCTCCGCACCCATGGCATGGGGGGAGGGTCCCACTCTTCTCTTCATCTTCTTCTTCATCCACTTCTCTTCTTCCTTCTTCTCTTCTTCATTTTCTTCTCCGGGCCGCTCCGCATCCATGCTGGCATGGAGGGAGGCTCCCGCTGTGTGACGGAGTCTCCTCGTCTGACGGTTCTTAAATAACAGGGGCGGGGCCACCCGGTGACCCCGCCCCCCTCTGACGCATGGTGACTTGACGCGACTTCCCTGTGACGTCACGGGAAATGCCACAGGGAAGTCCCGTCATGTCCCGTGCGTCAGAGGGGGCGGGGTCACTGGGTGGCCCCGCCCCCCGCTATTTAAGAACCGTCAGCCGAGGAGACGCCATCACACAGCGGGAGCCTTCCTCCATGCCAGCATGGATGCGGAGCGGCCCAGAGAAGAAAATGAAGAAGAGAAGAAGAGAAGAAGGAAGAAGAGAAGAGGATGAAGAAGAAGATGAAGAGAAGAGCGGGAGCCTCCCCCCATGCCATGGGTGCGGAGCGGCCCGAGAAGAAGGTAGAAGACGCCACGGAGGAGATGCTGGACGAGAACGCCGGAAGAAGAGCCAGAAGAACCAGAAGAAGATGAAGGAAGATAGAAGAAAGAAGAAGCTTTTAAATAAAGGAATTGTCAAAAACTGTCTCTTGTCATTTTTTAAATTTTTGACAGTTTTTTAGTGAAATGGTAGGGGTAAGTACCCCCTTACCATTTCAAACAGGGGGGGCGGGATCTGGGGGTTCCCTTGTTAAAGGGGGCTTCCAGATTCCAATAAGCCCCCCGCCCGCAGACCCCCACAACCACCGGCCAGGGTTGCGGGGATGAAGCTACCCCAAAGCACCCTCCCAATGTTGAGGGCATGTGGCCTGGCATGGTTCAGGAGGGGGGGGCGCACTCTCGTCCCCCCCTCTTTTCCTGCGGCCTGCCAGGTTGCGTGCTCGGATAAGGGTCTGGTATGGATTTTTGGGGGGACCCCATGCCATTTTTTTTTTTTTTGGCGCGGGGTTCCCCTTAAAATCAATACCAGACCTGAAGGGCCTGATATGGAATTTAGGGGGACTCCCACTTCATTTTTTTTTTTAAATTTTGGTTCGGGGTTCCCCTGTGTTGAATTCCCATGCCGTTTTTATCAATGAACTTCTATGTGTATTGTCGGCAATGCAATAGCCGCGGGTAGTTTTAAATGAAATTTTTTCTTCGAAATGTCATTTTGCTTTCAGACTGTTCTAAACACGGGAAACATGCGCCCCTTTACAGGCATATTATAGACACCCCCCAGGTACGAAATTTAAAGGGATATTACACTTTTATTGTTTGACTTTAAGCATTATTAAAATCACTGCTCCTGAAAAAACGGCCGTTTTTAAAACTTTTTTTTGCATTGATCCATGTCCCCTGGGGCAGGACCCAGGTCCCCAAACACTTTTTATGACAATAAGCCTTTAAAATTAGCACTTTTGATTTCTCCCATAGACTTTTAAAGGGTGTTCTGCGGCATTCGAATTTGCCACGAACACCCCAAATTGTTCTCTGTTCGGCGAACTTGCGAACAGCCAATGTTCGAGTCGAACATAAGTTCAACTCGAACTCGAAGCTCATCCCTATTCATGGCTCTTCCTCCCCTGACTGCACGTCCCTGCTTATCTAAGCCAAACCTCTTCTCCAAGACACCCTTACCCAAATATTATCCAAGTACTCTTAACTAACCCAGCCTCTTTCAGTCTAAACCTTTTTCTCATTTTCAAACACCGATATTTAGCATCAGACTCAAAGAAAGTCACAATTATTCAATCCAGATGGCGTTACACAACCAAATCTCCCCAACCAACTTAGCCGCCTCATCCAAACCACTGTGTAAGCAGGTGCTTCTAAAAAGGGGTTTCGGTGTAAAATTTTATTTTTCGTTATTTCTCTGGGTTCTGGCTATTTTGCTGTCCGCCTGCCTGTGCATTTTAACCACCTCAGTACCGGACACTTTCACCCCCTTCCTGCCCAGGCCAATTTTCAGTCACAGTTTGAACGCCAATTACTCAGTCATGCAGCACTGTACACAAATTAAAATTTTATATTTTTTTTTTAGAAGATAGAGCTTTCATTTGGAAGTATTTAATAACCAATATTTTTTTGTTTTTTTGTTAAATAAATGAAAAAGACTAAACATTTTGAAAAGAAAATGTGTTTTTCTTTGTTTCTGTTATAAAATGTTGCAAATAAATACATTTAGGCCAAAATGTATTCTTCTCCATTTCTTTGGTGAAAATAACCCAAATCATTGTATATTATTTAGGAAAGTTGTAGGAAAGTTATAGAGTCCCCAAACTATGGGATAAATATGAAAAATTGATCAATCCTGATGTACTGATTTTTTTGTTGTTTACATACTGTGACCATAGCAATACAATGTTACCATAGTAACACTGTTCTACTCTGAGGAAGTGATCAGGATTTTTTTTGCACACTATGATTGCTTATAGTGATAATCAATGCTATAATAGTAACCATTTTTTGTAAATGAAATCCAATCATTCAGTGTGTACTATTATGATTAGTTGTGATT
Source organism: Aquarana catesbeiana (assembly GCF_042186555.1). NCBI lineage: Eukaryota > Metazoa > Chordata > Amphibia > Anura > Ranidae > Aquarana > Aquarana catesbeiana. Next base: position 981,565,785 of record NC_133324.1, on the reverse strand, counting down.
GGCCACAGCTAATCACATGGCACAGATGTAATTGGCCCTGTCTGTACCATGTGATCACTGTGACCAAATGACTGAGATCAACACAATAGCACACAATAAATGGCATGAATGGAAGCCATCTATTGTGTACAATTGTCATGTGATCTGCTGTGATTGGTCACAGCGATCACATGGTACCGGCAGCAGCAAACGGATCTGTCATCCGCTGTCATCTGTGACAGGTCGAGCGGCAGCATGGCCCATGGGGCGCATGTGAGGTACAATTCAGGGAGGGAATCATATGATGTCCACCCAGGATAAGAAAGCTCCCACCGGGGCCATTATAATATGATGGCAGGGCGAGAGCTCTCATATTATCGTTAAGCAGTTAATGTAAGGTTATTGTGCTGTTATTTGTGGCAGACCCTGCTGAGATAGTGGACACTGAGAAGCAAGGGTTTATGCTGCTGATTAGGTTTTCCTTTGCTTTCAGGGGAATACCTCCCCCTGCTGGTCACATCATATAAATAGGGGCTCACTGAGTCCTGGGGCCGGGGGGGGGGGTGTTCGGTTGGTGGTCCCTGCCACTCAGCACCCCTTACAGAAGCTCAGTTGGAGTTCCTGAGGGGCCAGGACTTACATAGAAGTATGCTGCCAGTTACGGATTTACTAACAGTTATAGTATATTGCTACCAAACTATGGATTTACTGCATACAATGGACTCTTGCCTTACAAAAGGCTTCTAATGGACTTTACTACCTAAATAAGACATAACTACCTCATGTGGCACTGCAACAGGGGCACCTTGAGAACTTAGAAAATAGCTATGAGTAAGCACTTAGTGTAAGTGCGAAACGCGTCAACTATTCTTGTACCACCCCACAGTCCTGTTTTGTGTACCCCATGATCCTGTATTTTGAATAAAAAAACAGATTTATCCATTCCAGTGTGCGGCTGTCCAGGTCTTCTTGTTCTCTTCTACTTGCATCAGCATTTATCCAGCACCTGGGGCTCTTCTCTTCCTGGAGGTAATGAGACACAAGCACTCTGGTTTTAAGCCCCTCTTTGAGCGGAGGATCCCACATTACCTTGAGAACTTTGTCAGGAATGTGTGCGGAGATATCATGGAGAACTGTCCCTTTGTTACCTCCAACTACTTTAGTGAAAGAACTGTATTGTTCAATTGCCTGGTCTTAAAGGGGTTGTAAAGGTTCCTTTAAAAAACAAAAAACAAACATACCTCCTCTGTGCACAAGGGTTTTGCACAGAGTGGCCCCGATCCTCCACTTCTGGGGTCCCCAGCAGCGCTCCTGGCTTCTCCCCACATCGAGTGCCCCCCACAGAGAGCCGCATTCCATGGAGGGGCACTCGTGCGGGCGCGCTCCTGATTCCTGATGCGGCGTCCATTGACACAGACAGCAGGACTCGACCTCGCCCCCCCAACTCCTGTGTCACTGGATTTTATTGACAGCAGCGAGAGCTGCTAATCAATCTATTCAATGAGGACCTGAGGCAGCATCTGGAGCTGCAGTGCTTGTCCCTGTTGCTGGAACGATCGGGTTAAGGTAAGAAAAAGGGGGGCTCGGGGGGGGCTGCTGAACTACAGAAGGGTTTTCACCTTAAATGCAGCCATGTCAGTGCAGACTTCCCCAGTGCAGCCTTGTCAGTGCAGCCTTCCCCAGTGCAGCCATGTCAGTGCAGCCATGTCAGTGCAGCCATGTCAGTGCAGCCTTGTCAGTGCAGCCTTCCCCAGTGCAGCCTTCCCCAGTGCAGCCTTGTCAGTGCAGCCTTCCCCAGTGCAGCCATGTCAGTGCAGCCTTGTCAGTGCAGCCTTCCCCAGTGCAGCCTTCCCCAGTGCAGCCATGTCAGTGCAGCCTTGTCAGTGCAGCCTTCCCCAGTGCAGCCTTGTCAGTGCAGCCTTCCCCAGTGCAGCCTTGTCAGTGCAGCCTTCCCCAGTGCAGCCTTGTCAGTGCAGCCATATCAGTGCAGCCATGTCAGTGCAGCCTTGTCAGTGCAGCCTTCCCCAGTGCAGCCTTCCCCAGTGCAGCCATGTCAGTGCAGCCTTGTCAGTGCAGCCTTCCCCAGTGCAGCCTTCCCCAGTGCAGCCTTGTCAGTGCAGCCTTCCCCAGTACAGCCTTGTCAGTGCAGCCATGTCAGTGCAGCCTTCCCCAGTGCAGCCATGTCAGTGCAGCCATGTCAGTGCAGCCTTGTCAGTGCAGCCTTCCCCAGTGCAGCCTTCCCCAGTGCAGCCATGTCAGTGCAGCCATGTCAGTGCAGCCTTGTCAGTGCAGCCTTCCCCAGTGCAGCCTTGTCAGTGCAGCCTTTCCCAGTGCAGCCTTGTCAGTGCAGCCTTCCCCAGTGCAGCCTTGCATCCTGTGATCCCTGCCATCCTGTCTTTCAAAATCGCTGTCCGCGATTTGAAAATGGCGCCGCCGGCTCCGAAATACACAGTGCCGGTCCTCGGCTCTTCTCGGCGGCTCTCGTTTACTTTTGGCTCCACTCGTAGTCCCGAGAGGAGCTATCCGAACCTAGCCGAGTACACTCGGCTAGGTTCGGGCAGCGCTCAAGTGAAGACGAAAGTGACCGAGAAGAGCCGAGGACCGGCACTGTGTATTTCGGCGCCGGCGGCGCCATTTTCAAATCGCGGTCGGTGATTTTGAAAATCTGACAGCTCGGGATCGCAGGGGATCGGCGTATAACACGCACCCGCGATTTTCCCCTGATTTTAAGGGGAAAAAAGTGTGTGTTATACGCCGATAAATACGGTACCTCCACACCAGGCAGAGCTCCATATTGTCTGGCGTTGTTAACTGCTCCCAAATGATTTTACATGACTGGTGTAAGGCTGACATGTTAGCTGCCCTGACCACTACTCCCATTTACGAACCCCCCTAATTAATCTTAATTTACCAATGAAACACATAACACTGTCTGGTTTAAATGGCCAACAATGGCCCCTTTATTAATTCCAACAACAAAATTGTATAAAAATAACTTTCTTATTTTAATATATATATATCCCCCTTACCCCCCCTTACCCCCTTACATTTTTCACTCTTTGTTATATTGCAGCCATTTGCTAAAATCATTTAAGTTGATTTGTTTTACTCATTAATGTACACACAGCACCCCATATTGTACACACAGCACCCCATATTGTACACACAGCACCCCATATTGTACACACAGCACCCCATATTGTACACACAGCACCTCATATTGTACACACAGCCCCCCATATTGTACACACAGCACCTCATATTGTACACACAGCTCCCCATATTGTACACACAGCCCCCATATTGTACACACAGCCCCCCATATTGTACACATAACGCCCCATATTGTACACACAGCACCCCATATTGTACACACAACACCCCATATTGTACACACAGCACCCCATATTGACAGAAAAACACAGAATTGTTGACATTTTTGCAGATTTATTAAAAAAAGAAAAACTGAAATATCACATGGTCCTAAGTATTCAGACCCTTTGCTCAGTATTTAGTAGAAGCCCCCTTTTGGTCTAATACAGCCATGAGTCTTTTTGGGAAAGATACAACAAGTTTTTCACACCTGGATTTGGGGATCCTCTGCCATTCCTACTTGCAGATCCTCTCCAGTTCTGTCAGGTTGGATGGTAAACATTGGTGGACGGCCATTTTTAGGTCTCTCCAGAGATGCTCAATTGGGTTTAAGTCAGGGCTCTGGCTGGGCCATTCAAGTCACAGAGTTGTTGTGAAGCCACTCCTACATTATTTTAGCACTGTGCTTAGGGTCATTGTCTTGTTGGAAGGTGAACCTTCGGCCCAGTCTGAGGTCCTGAGCACTCTGGAGAAGGTTTTCGTCCAGGATGTCCCTGTACTTGGCCGCATTCATCTTTACCTCTAGTGCAACCAGTCATCCTGTCTGTGAAAAACACCCCCACAGCATGATGCTGCCACCACCATGCTTCACTATTGGGACCGTATTGGACAGGTGATGAGCAGTGCCGGGTTTTCTCCACACATACTGCTTAGAATTGGAGCCCTTCAGGTGTTTTTTTAGCAAACTCCATGCAGGCTTTCATGTGTCTTGCACTGAGGAGAGGCTTCCGTCCGGCCACTCTGCCATAAAGCCCCGACTGGTGGAGGGCTGCAGTGATGGTTGACTTTCTACAACTTTCTCCCATCTCCCGACTGCATCTCTGGAGCTCAGCCACAGTGATCTTTGGGTTCTTCTTTACCTCTCTCACCAAGGCTCTTATCCCCCGATAGCTCAGTTTGGCCGGACGGCCAGCTCTAGGAAGGGTTCTGGTCGTCCCAAACATCTTCCATTTAACGATTATGGAGGCCACTGTGCTCTTAGGAACCTTAAGTGCAGCAGAAATTTTTTGTAACCTTGGCCAGATCTGTGCCTTGCCACAATTCTGTCTCTGAGCTCTTTAGGCAGTTCCTTTGACCTCATGATTCTCATTTGCTCTGACATGCACTGTGAGCTGTAAGGTCTTATATAGACAGATGTGTGGCTTTCCTAATCAAGTCCAATCAGTATAATCAAACACAGCTCAGACTCAAATGAAGGTGTAGAACCATCTCAAGGATGATCAGAAGAAATGGACAGCACCTGAGTTATATATATGAGTGTCACAGCAAAGGGTCTGAATACTTAGGATCATGTGATATTTCAGTTTTTCTTTTTTAATAAATCTGCAAAAATGTCAATAATTCTGTGTTTTTCTGTCAATATGGGGTGCTGTGTGTACAATATGGGGTGCTGTGTGTATAATATGGGGTGCTGTGTGTACAATATGGGGTGCTGTGTGTATAATATGGGGTGCTGTGTGTACAATATGGGGTGCTGTGTGTACAATATGGGGGGCTGTGTGTACAATATGGGGTGCTGTGTGTACAATATGGGGTGCTGTGTGTACAATATGGGGTGCTGTGTGTACAATATGGGGTGCTGTGTGTACAATATGGGGTGCTGTGTGTACAATATGAGGTGCTGTGTGTACAATATGGGGTGCTGTGTGTACAATATGAGGTGCTGTGTGTACAATATGGGGTGCTGTGTGTACAATATGGGGTGCTGTGTGTACAATATGGGGTGCTGTGTGTACAATATGAGGTGCTGTGTGTACAATATGGGGTGCTGTGTGTACAATATGGGGTGCTGTGTGTACATTAATGAGGAAAAAAATGAACTTAAATGATTTTAGCAAATGGCTGCAATATAACAAAGAGTGAAAAATTTAAGGGGGTCTGAATACTTTCCATCCCCACTGTATATTTATAACCAAAAACATTTTTCTGCTGTGTCTGAGGTTCCTGAAAGAAGGTACCACTATCTCATCGGCTGACCACCATCACCACCACCACACCACACCACAGCATCCTGGCCCCTAGCTGCAATCGATCCAGCTCAGTGACAAATGCTTACCACCTTTTTGTACCTTCAGCTCGATGACCGATAGTCCATATTACCAGATGGGGAAGGTACCCATACCAAGATAGGCCCCAACCCATGCCACACCATATATTATATATCTATATAGATCTATATAGATATATATACAATCACCATTCCTACCTTAAGGAACCAGAGACCCCTGCCACTAGTACCTGAAACAACAGAAAACACACAGAAAAACAGGGAGGGAGGGAAAACACTAAGTTTGTGTGTTAAATCTTACACGCTGTGCCCGAATGATAAGCCCCGCCCTATCCTCATGCTAAGAAAGACTACAGGCACGGCCCTGAGTCCCGCAGCTATACCTCCCCCTTCCTGCCCACTACTGGTGCATCTAAAACAGCGTCCCCCCAGTCATGTGGCTGATCTATACCATAAATAAAGGATTTGGAGAGACCCATAACCTAACTTACACACTGCTCAGAATGTATCATAACCATCATTCACAGTTCTATGTTCTCTGTGTATTTCCAGGACCTTCTTCTGGGCATGTGACCCCTGATTTATCCAGCTGCCACCAGGAGGCTCCAAAGAAATTTCATTTTGCACATGTGGGCCCTATATCATCCAGACATAAGAATGTGGCCCCTGGACTATCCTACAGTAATTGCCTTGTCCCTGCGCTGCTCATGGCATTGCTGTTGATGTGTGCCACTCTGCAGTCAGTATTGATAGTTCTCAGAGTCTCAGGTAAACAACTCCTCAGGGGTGGGGCTATTGTTTATACTGTCTATATTGAAAGAGGCCATTGGGTAAAAATACAGAGACCTTGGGCTGTAAATATAACCCAATCATGGATAGTAGATTGCTGCTGGCTCTCATAGCTCATTTCAGAAATTGAGCATCAGATAGAGTCTCTGACATCCTAACCTCTGGTATAACGTTCTCTGGTGATACTTTAAGGTCCATCTATGCTAAGAGAGCCTTGCACGCCTTCCAGGGTTGTGTTAGGTTAACATTGTATATTTTATAAACCAAAACAGTGCTGCACTACTAAGTAGATAATATAAAATATAAACTTGATGAATTCATAAGTGCAAACATAATTAATTAAGTCCACTGAATATGATAAGTGAATCAACGTTCATAAAGATAAACAGATGGCTACAAACATATACCAATTCACCCAAAGTGCACTTTTTTCAGAACAATGCTAGTGCTCCACCAGTATCACAGACTGCTAGCCTCACATCTGAGTCAAATCAGCAGTGTTCCCCTCTGGGGATAATGAAGATTACTGGCGTGGTGTGGACACTCAACCTCCTTTATCCCAGGCACCTTCTGTGGGTTCTACAGAAGCCCGATCGTCTTACCAAATAGGATGTAATATGCAAAAAAGAAGGCAACATCTAGTGCTCTCTGTCTGAGATTTAATAGTATAAAAATGGTAGGTACACTCACAAGTGTGGCACAATAAGCCTGTGCTAGCTGTAACAGCATTCAGACAACCTAGTCTCGAGATGGCTGCGATGTGACATCAGTATGCAGGCTCCGCCCCCTAGACGCGTGTCATCAGGGCATTGACTTCTGCAGTAGGGAGACCCCTACAGCAGAAGTCAACCCCCCTTCGACACACACGTAGTTTGACCCCTACTGAAGAAGTCAACGCACTGACGACACGCATCTAGAGGCGGAGCCTGCATACTGATGTCACATCGCAGCCATCTCAAGACTAGGTTGTCTGAATGCTGTTATAGCTAGCACAGGCTTATTGTGCCAAACTTGTGAGTGTAGCTACCATTTTTATACTATTAAATTATCTCAGATGGACAGGACTAGATGTTGCCTTCTTTTTTGCATATTACATCCTATTTGGTAAGACGATCGGGCTTCCGTAGAACCCAAAGAAGGTGCCTGGGATAAAGGAGGTTGAGTTTCCACACCACGCCAATAATCTTCATTATCCCCAGAGGGGAACACTGCTGATTTGACTCATATGTGAGGTGAGCAGTCTGTGATACTGGTGGATAGGGATGAGCCCGATGTTCGAGTCAATGGGTAAGGCCGGGTGTTGGCCTGATCGCCGAACAGCGAACAATATGCGTTGTTTGCAGCAAATTCGAAAGCCGCGGAACACCGTTAAAGTCTGTGGGACACTAACATGAAAAACCAAAAGTGCTCATTTTAAAGGCTTATATGCAAGTTATTGTCATAAAAAGTGTTTGGGGACCCGGGTCCTGCCCCAGGGGACATGGATCAATGCAAAAAGAATTTTTTTAAATGGTTGTTTTTTCAGGAGCAGTGATTTTGATAATGCTTAAAGTGAAACAATAAAAGTGTAATATTCCTTTAAATATCGTGCCTGGGGGGTGTCTATAGTATGCCTGTAAAGTGGTGCAGTTTTTGGCGCGTGTTTAGAACAGTACCACAGCAAAATGACATTTCTAAAGGAAAAAATCTCATTTAAAACTGAACGCAGCTGTATTGAATTGTCGGGTTCCGGCAATATAGATAAAGATCATTGAAAAAAAAGGGCATGGGTTCCCCCCAGTCCATTACCAGGCCCTTTGTGTCTGGTATGAATATTAAGGGGAACCCCGCACCAAAATAAAAAAAAATGCGTGGGGGTCCCCCCAAAATCCATACCAGGCCCTTTAGGTTTGGTATGGATATTAAGCAGAACCCTGCACAAATTTTTTTTTTTTTAAATGGTGTAGGCGTCCCCCCAAAATCCATACCAGGCTCTTCAGGTCTGGTAAGGATTTTAAGGGGAACCCTGCTCCAAAATAAAAAAAAAATGCCCCCCCAAAAAAATCCATACCAGACCATTATTCAAGCACGCAAGCTGGCAGGCTGCAGGAAAAGGAGGGGACGAGAGAGCACCCCCCTCCTGAACCATACCAGGACACATGCCCTCCACATGGGGTCCCCCCAAAACACCTTGTCCCCATGTTGATGGGGACAAGGGCCTCATCATCACAACCCTTGCCCGGTGGTTGTGGGGGTATGCGGGTGAGGGGGCTTATAGGAATCTGGAAGCCCCCTTTAACAAGGGGACCCCAGATCCCACCCCCCCTATGTGAATGGGTATCGGGTACATTGTACCCCTACTCTTTCACCCAAAAAAGTGTCAAAATGGTAAAAATGACAGTAGACAATCTGGGACAAGTCCTTTTAAAAAAAAAACTGTCCCATGATGTCCATTCATCTTCGATCACAGCGTCTGACGACTCAAAAAAACAAAAGCAAGAATTCCGCCTTCATGGGAGGCTCCCGCCAACTGAAGCCTCTTCTTAATGACAGCTGTTTTATAGCTGAGACCTGGTCCACCCGGTGACGCAAACAGATGACCCCGCCTTCCTCTGACGTCACGTGGTGTGAAACTTGCACTTTGGGTGAAATGGTATATGTTTGGATCCACTTCAATCAGTCACCAGTTTATCTTTATGAACTTTGATTCACTTATCATATTCAGTGGACTTAATTAATTATGTCTGCACTCATGAATTCATCAAGTTTATATTTTATATTATCTACTTAGTAGCGCAGCACTGTTTTGGTTTATATCATTTTGTAAGTGGAGTGAAATCACTTTTAAGTGACAGCGGCTACTTTCTTATCAGAATTTATTTACTATCTATACACCTTTGTGATTGTTTGTGCTGATTGATATTTGCACATAACATTGTATATTTGGAGAGGATTTCTCTGACTGAACTGGTATTCTCCCATAGAGACCCTGCCACTTTGCCTAAAATGTACTCTCTACTCAGTGAGCACCAAAACCAAGACTCCGTCTCCTCGGTTAAAGGTTCTGATTCTAGCAGCGTGGTTATAAGTTACTTTGCTGAGGCTACTTTGGCTACCAGAAATGATGTGGACCTAGAAATGGAGACTTTTCCCACTCAAACCTCTATAAAGCCTCTGCACTCCAGGACTCAGAGGTGAACTTCTTGAGATCTGATTTTCTTCTCAAGTTCAGTGACAAATCCTGGATCCTGGTGAGAAACCTAGGTGACACATATTGTGCACAGTCCTGCCAGCCAGTGCTTTACAATAGATACACAAACCCAGACAATTCAAACCTTGGCTTATATATGTTGTCATCGCCTATACACTTTCGATTTTTCCAGGTTTGTGTTAGCTGAATAGCACAGGGAAGGACAGGGTTGGGGGCATTTGCTATCTGGGCCAGTATTATGATTATGTGGGGCGGGTAGACCTTTAGTAGATATACTTCATTGTTCAGATATCAATCACAGTGGGACTCACAATCAGTGACATATGGGGGAGCTGTCCCCAAGCACTGACTTCCTTTGTAGTACCTAACGTGATTGAATGAAGTGACCAGAGTTGCTTTTTAACATTATTATTTTTAACATTATTGTGTATTGTCTGCAGGTACAAGGGAAGATGGATTTGTCACCAGTAACTTCTCCGATCTGCAAAAAAGTTTGTTGAAGGAAGAATGGGAAAAATGTCTTGAATTCCTCCCCGTGACCAATCAGACAAAACTAGGTAAAAATGGCAAGATTTACCTTTAACATTTCTGACTGAAGTCTGTAGTATCTGGTGATGATTCTTGCTGGGTGAGAACTGAGGAGCGTTAGAGATCAGTATCAAAAGATTTTTCCACAATGTCCTCATCATCCTCCCCTCCCATCACCAACCAGAAATGATCCTCCCTTCCCATCACCAACAAGAAATCATCTTCCCCTCCCATCACCAACCAAAATTCATCCTCCTCTCCCATCACCAACCAGAAATCATCCTCCCTTCCCATCACCAACCAGAAATCATCCTCTCCTCCCATCACCAACCAGAAATCATCCATCCCATCAGCAACCAATAATTGTCCTCCCTTCCCATCACTAACCAAAAAGCATGCTCCCTTTCATCACCAACCAGATATAATTCTCCCTTCCCATCATCAACCAGAAATCATCCTCCCCTCCCGTCACCAACCAGAAATCACCCTCCCATCCCACCAGCAACCAGAAATCATCCTCCCATCCCACCAGCAACCAGAAATCAACCTCACTTTACGTCACCATCCAGGAATTGTCCTCCCTTCCCATCACCAGGCAAAAATGTTCCTCCTTTCCCATAACCAACCATAAATTGTCCTCCCATCCCATCATCAACCAGAAATCATCTTCTCATCACCATCCAGAAATTGTCCTCCCTTCCCATCACCAACCAGAAATTGTTTTCCCTTCTCATCATCAACTAGAAATTGTCCCCCCATTCCATTACCAATGGCAAATAATCCTCCCTTCCTATCACCAAGCAGAAATTGTCCTCCCTTCCCATCATCAACCAGAAATCATTGTCCCATCCAATCACCATCCAGAAATCTTCCTCCCTTCTCATTACTATCCAGACTGAAAGACCAGATATTGAGTGTCCTTGTGACAGACAGAAGACAGATATGTTGGGTAAAAACAAAGCAAATAGAAATACCTGCAGAAATAAGAGGCAATATACTTACCATCCTGGCCACCTACACTTATTCAACCCCCGCCACATACAGTGACAGTGGGAGGAACCCCTGCTTGTGATAGGGGAAAAGGATAATCACCTTGTCCGCCCAGTCAAATACTTGTGGTGGATAGATTATCACCATTGCAGCAGTATTTCAGGTCATGGACTCCCACTATAAAAAGTTTATTGCCTCCACTTTTTGCCCGTAAGCTCTTTTGACTAAAGATTTTATTTGTCTGAGTTTGCTTACTCAGTGACGGCACACTCTCTATTCCATATCTCAGGAAAGTCACCTAGATGTCCGGATCTTTGGATCAGCATTTATGATAAGTGTTATTTCTTCTCTGAGAACCAGAAACACCATGAAGACAGCATCTCTAGTGAAGGAGAAGACCATACGGGTCAGTCTTGATGATTAGGGGTGTGGGGTGGAGAACAGTTGATGACATACTCATAAATATATATATATATATATATATATATATAGTAAGAACTTGCTTCAATTGGCAGAGATTTAAGGACTCTTCTTCTTTTTAAGGGCTTTTCTTGCCCAATTTTAATTGCTCCCACTGTGCCATCAAATGCTCTTACTGTCCTATCAAATGCCGCCACTGTGACCCCCCTGCCTGCTCGCCATCTGCCCAGCACTTACCCTGTCTCGGTGGGGTAGCGGGTGGCGGCGGCGAGCGGTGTCCTCCATACGTCTTCTCCCGTCCTCTCCTATAGACGATTGGATGCCTGATAGGCATCCAATCAAAGCGCCTGTCGTTTCAGCAAATCAGGTGACGGGTAACAGACCCGAGCACCTGATTGGTGGAGAGGTGGTTTAGTGTTAAGACAGCGAATATTAATTAGCTGTTCTAACACACCTGGGTGAACTGCGAGCGCTAAGCATGGCGCTCGCAGGTCACGTTTTTTGACGCCTATTAGAGCCTATGGCTCTAATCAAGTGTTTCAAAAACACCCCCCGCTGCTGTAATTCAGGCGCCCTGCACCCGAAAGGGGTCTCGAACGCCTGAATAGTGGGTGGCAGCCGCGGCCATGGATAGATTCATGCAATGCATGAATCTATCCATTGATCATAGAGGGGGTGGCTGGAGAGAGGGAGCGGCGCCCGTGCGCCCTTATGGACACACCGCCACTGGTCCTATCCCTTCATCCATACTCTTAGCAGCCCCATACAGCTCTGGCTCCCACCTCTCTCCTAGGTGGAGCCCTCCTGACTGCTTGGCATAGACCTCCTCTGTTAGCCCAGAACCATAGTCACAATTCGCTTAAAAGCCCAGCACACACCCTCCCAAATATCTGTTAAATATCTGAACTCCAGGTCCCAAACCGAGTTTTACCAACCGATGAGGAAACTGAAAAGCCAATTTCCTCTAAATGGCACAAACACCCTGGAGCTCCTCGGCCTGCCTGGATGAGAATTCCAGGTGATAGAAAACCCTTCTTACACCATGGCAGGGCACATCACTGTCACAATGTATAAACTTTTATTTGTCGTAATATTATTGATATCCCAAAATATTAGATGCCCCATGAGTCTGACCATGGTTCAGATAAAAGATTAGAAGCAGCAGCGTCAGAACCATAGCAGGAATGATCCCCCAAAGCTGCAATGGGGCCACTTTTAAAGGGGCCCAGTCTATATCTGAAGAGTGATTGTGAAGATTGGGTTTGGGTTGGGAAGTGGAGAATTTTCCAGCCACTGTATGTACATGAATCTACTGGTCTGATCTAGCTTAGATTTGGTGGAAGAGAAGCTCCTGTTGTTTTGGTGCATCAACTCACAGCGGCAATCCACGAGGAGGAAATTGAGTCTCTGATCAGGCCCATGGCCACTGTAATAATTCCGTCAGACTGACTACAGCTTGTTGCTTTAAGTTGATGTCACTTGAGCCTTGTTAGTTGTCACCAGTGGACGGGTCTCAAGTGTGATATGGGCATTAGACTTTGGTGGCCTCATATATAAATTGGGGTTTATTATAGGCCATCTGTCACTGGTGGGGGCCCAATAAATATGTTTGCAGCATTAATCCTAGATACACTTCAGGTAGGAAAGTGTCATCCAGGTCACATGACACAGCCAGGTGTAAAGTTCTGCTACAATCTGAATAGCATAGGCTTCCTGTCTATGAACTCCTGAGGAGTTGAAATGTAAATTCTAGTGTATTTCCCCATCCAGAAAACCCAAGCTCTGCATACATACAAACACAGATATAAATGGCGGTGTGTGGGTGTACTAGAGTAGGGGTAGGCAACCTTTCAGAGGTTGAGATCTACCTGGACAGCATAGAGGAAATCAAAGATCCCTGGGGGGAATAGTGTCCCGTGTCCCCCACCTCCACAATAGTGTCATCTGCTCCCCTTCATATCATCCCCATATAGCTTCTTCCATTCTGGACCCAGGAACCGGGTATTATAGCTGAGCTCCCAAGACTAGGTGACACTAACTTAGATGCAAACTGGAACTGGAACTCTTTATTTTAAATTCATACAGAATATATACCATGCAAGATCAGATAAGAGTTTGATCACATTATCCTAACAATACAAACTGCAACCAGTTATATAATTAAAATAGCTAAGGAACAGCCAACATAAACATGAACATTAACCACTTCAGCCCCGGAAGGATTTGCCCCCTTAACTACTTAAGGACCGAGCCTCTTTTTGAGATGTGGTGTTTACAAGGGAAAAACTGTTTTTTTTGCTAGAAAATGACTTAGAACCCCCAAACATTATACATTTTTTTCTAACATCCTGGAGAATAAAATGGCGGTCGTTGCAATGCTTTCTATCACACCGTATTTGTACAGCGATCTTACAAGCGCTTTTTTTGGAAAAAATACACTTTTTTTGAATTAAAAAATAAGACAACAGTAAAGTTAGCCCAATTTTTTTCTATATTGTGAAAGATAATGTTATTCTGAGTAAATTGATACCCAACATGTCACGCTTCAAAATTGCGTTCGCTCGTGGAATGGCGATAAACTTTTACCCTTAAAAATCTCCATAGGCAACGTTTAAAAAAAAATCTACAGATCGCGGCAATACCTCACATGTGTGGTTTGAACACCATTTTCATATGCGTGCGCTACTCACGTATGCGTTCGCTTCTGCAAGTGAGCTTGGCGGGACGGGGCGCGTTTTAAAAAAAATGTTTTTTCCTTATTTATGTTACCTTTTTTTTTTTTTTTTTACACTGTTTTTAAAAAAAAATAAAATTGTGTCACTTTTATTCCTATTACAAGGAATGTAAACATTCCTTACAAGGAATGTAAACATTCCTTGTAATATAAAAAAGCATGACAGGTCCTCTTAAATATGAGATCTGGGGGGTCAAAAAGACCTCACATCTCATATTTACACTAAAATACAATAAAAAAAATTGTCATTTAAAAAAAAATAAAAAATGGCCCTTTAAGAGCTATGGGCGGAAGTGACGTTTTGCATTGTTATGGAGACAGGTGGGGGCCATCTTCCCCTCACTCGTCTCCATACCCAGCAAGGGTGAAGATTCGATCACCTCCACCACAGCTGATGGCTCCGGTAAGTGGCGGAGGGCACCGGAGCGTGGCGGGAGGGACGAATACGCCACAGAGACCACTCTTATCGAAAAGCGGACCGACGGCCGAAGAAGAGGATACCAGGGTTATGGAAGCTAGCTGCTGCCATAACAACGATATTCCTCTTTAAAGTAAGGACGTATATCGGCCTGCGGTGGTCCAGAAGTGGTTAATGACCAGGCCATTTTTTGCGATATGGCACTGTGTTGCTTTAAGTGACAATTGCACGGTCGTGCGACGTTGTACCCAAACAAAGTGTATGTCCTTTTCCCCCCACAAATAGAGCTTTCTTTCGGTAGTATTTAATCACCTCTGCGGGGTTTTCTTGCACTATAAACAAAAAAAGTTATCATTTTGAAAAAAAACTATTTTTTGTTGCTATAATAAATATCCCAAAAAACTATTTTAAAAAACAAATTTCTTCCTCAGTTTAGGCCGATATATATGCTTCTATATATTTTTGGTAAACAAAATCGCAATAAGCGTATAGTGATTGGTTTGCGCAAAAGTTATCGCGTCTACAAAATAGGGGATAGATTTATAGCATTTTTATTATTTATTGATTTTTTACTAGTAATGGCAGCGATTTTTAGCGGAACTGTGACATTGCGGTGGACAGATCAGACACTTTTGACACTTTTTTGGGACCAGTGACATTTATACACATTTATACACAGCGATTAGAGCTAAAACTAGTCACTTATTACTGTATAAATGTCACTGATAGGGAAGGGATTAACACTAGGGGGCGATCAAGGGGTTAAGTGTTCCCTGAGGGGGTGTTTCTAACTGTGGGGGAGTGTACTGACTGGAGGAGGAGAGAGATCGCTGTTCCTAATCACTAGGAACAACAGATCTGCCTCTCCTCCCCTGACAGAACAGGGATCTGTTTGTTTACATACACAGATCCCCATTCTGGCTTTCTGTGGAGCGATCGCGGGTGGCCGGCAGACATAGCGGCCCTGACGTCACGCCGTGGGCGCATGCCCCCTATCGCTCTTAAAGCAGCCGACATACACCCACGGCGTCTCGCGCAGCTGTGCCAATCTGCCGCAGTATAATGATGGTGGCTGGTCGGCAAGCGGTTAATTAAACAACTAGCCACCTAGGTGACTCAGTGCCCACTCAGACCATTCGGCACCAAGCCCCGGATTCAAAGTATATTACACATTATTATAAGCGTAAACATCCCACAATGGTTCGATAACAAGGTGAAGTGGTCACAATATTATTCACCTCTCCAAGAGATGATCAGACAGACGGTAAAAATAGGTGACTCAATTAACAATGGGAATGCACACCTAGTAGGTAGACAATGGGAGATAAATATTGAACAATAAAAAAACATAACACCTTAATTAAAAGAAAATAGCGGGAGACCCTCAGTATCAGGTTGTTTGAGCTGATTATATTAACATCTATTCTGAGTCTCACAGTCTAAAGCAGTCATTGCTGGTTTGGGCACAAAGACCACAAATCTGTATCCCCGGCCTAGATTCCCGAAGTCTGTGTGTTTTGGGGAGACATGGACCCTAACCCAAAGCAAGACCACTCCAAGGATCCCCCAGGCACACACCTTCCAAGAATAGAGCCCCCTCAAAAGCCAGGGCCTATAGTCAGTAGGCAAGAGGCTACCCTGCAGTCCCCTCCAAAAGCATCTGTCCTGGTTGGGTCTGCCACGATTTGTTATTTCTGCTATTATCATTTTGGAGTATCCCGTGACCCCAAACCCCAAAAAGTTCTTCAGCAATAAATAGTAAAAAGACACCCCCTAGACTGAGCCTGAATTGTCAGTGTGTGTAGGACTGAGCGTGGCAGCCTCTGTACTATACTGGGACACCTGGGTACATTCTCTGTTACCCCTACAGGGATAAGTGCTGCATGCATTTTGAGGGTGTTCCCTCTTCCTTAGAGCTGAGAGTCTGCTGCTCAATGACATATAGCACATGTTCACTATGAGAATGTCTTTTCACGAGCATCACAAATGTTTGCCATATTATTTGTAATATAATTATCTCCTATGGCAGTCGACCCCACCTATAGGCCATAATGTGGTATTTTTGGTCAATGGATGTAGTTAAGGAGAAATTCTGCAATTTGGCCACTAGATGGAGCTGATGATCATAGGAGATAATTACATTATAAACCATACGGTCAACTGTTGTGGTGCTTGTGCAAATAGTTAAGATTTCAAAAAGTGCCTCCTAGAGGCACAAAAGAGGAAGAAGAGGTGATCACCATCTCAGTCTGGGAGGATTATCATATACAGGCATTGATGACATCAACCTGGAGGTGAGAGTTCTGTAAGCACAGAGGTGAAACACAGTGTGTATGAAGTTTTAGGTACCCATTTTGAGAAATCGGATGTTGGTTGATTTACGGAACAACATTCATATCGCTGGTATTGTGCTTGTTTAGCACTTTTTGAACTTCATGGACTTACCACTTCAATTGGATTGGAATATTTTATATTATAGTTGTATGATATTTAAAAGTTATGTGGCAGAGCGCTGCCCTGCCAGGGTCTAGAAAGCGATTTTGACCCAGAATTCTTAACCAGGCAGGTTGAGGGGCTCCAGGGAGTTTGCGTAAGGGAGAGGAAACTGGCTTTGCTGTTTCCTCAGTGTTTGGTAAAGTCCGTTTTGGGACCTGGAGATTTCAAAGTGATCCAGGTGGGAGGAAATCTCCAATCCTGGGTCCAGGTATTCAGAACCACCAGCACACTACTTTTTCAGGTGTGTGCTGGGTTTTTAGTAATGACCTGACCATGGTTCTGGGCTCCACCTCAGCAGACAGAGGAGGCCTGGTCCAGGGGTCAGGAGAGCTCCACCTAGGAGAGAGGTGGGATCCAGAGCAGCAAGAGGCTGCTAGCTGTTTGAACAGAGTTGCTGAACAACCAGTCTATGGGGACAGACCAAGGAATAAAGGTTAAGGTTAAGGTTAAGGCCAGAGCAGGAGTGCTGCATGTACAAGCCTGGAGGCTGAGTGACCGTTTGTTTTGCAGCAAGAGTGAAATGCTGAAAACTCCTGTGAGGGAAACCATTTTTTTTGTGTTTGCTGAACTTTCTTTTAATAAAAATGGGCAAGAAAAGCCTTTAAAATAAGAAAGCGAGTGTCAGTGTCCTTAAAAGCTCTACATCTGATGATAGTTCTCACAGTTATCGTTTCGTTATAACGTTATAATGAATAATATACACTAAGAAACACGGACACATATCACCTTGGATTAGTAGCAGTGGTGGCCTGTGTTTTTTTGTTTGGGGGGTGGAAAACAACCACCCCCCCGTGGCACCTCAAAGCCCCCCCGCTCGCTCTGTCTGAGGGTCAGTCCACTTACCCCATCTAGGTGGCGGGCAGCGACAGGGATTGGGCAGCGGCGGACATCAGGCTGCGGCAGGCATCAGGTATCGGCTCCTGTGTCTTCTCCTCACCTCCGCCGTGCGTCTCCTCCCCTCCCCCTAGGCGTCCAATAGGATCACCTGTCCTTTCAGCCAATCGAGTGACAGGTATCAGACCCGCTTCCTGATTGGCCGGGAGGAGGATCAGTGTTGCGATAGCGAATGTTCATTCACTGTTGTAACACCTGGGTGGGCTCGTAGCGCAATGCTCTGTGCCACAAGTCCAGCCTATTTTGAAGCCTATTAGGTCCTCTGGCTCTAATCAGGTGCTTCAAAAAAACACTCTCGCCGCTGTAATTCAGACTCCCAGTGTCCCGAAAGGGGCCGGACGCATGAATAGGGGGTGGCGGTGACGATGGATATAGCATCGCATTGTTGCATCGCTAGAAGGTGGAGGGGGTGGCGGCCATGGTTAGAGGGGTGGCGCTCGAGTGCCTCTAAAGGACAGGCTGCCACTGATTAGTAGATTATTGATCAGTGCATATCCTTTGTGGCTCTTAGTGAATATATTTAAATGAAAGATTTTGTGACCGAAATTCACTTTTAATCTTACTAAATGATGTAGCCATATATGTTCTACTTTGTTATCATAAAATAAACCCCCATAATTGGTATTTTTGAGATTTACAATATATTAGGATGTGACTTGCCTCCGCCATGAAGTTGAGGTCTGAGTATTGAATTCCATGTGGAAACAATGTAACCCATATAGAAGTCCAGTATAAGGACACAGGGGTGTAGAGGATATCAATGGCAGATAACTGGGATTATGGGAAAAAGTAAAAGTCTTCTATCAGTTATCATTTATATCTCCAGCTGGAATGCTGTTGGCTGAAGCCAGTAGAAGGTGCTGAGAGTACAGATGATCAGACGATGAATAATCTGTTGTATGTTGTCCTACCCAGAGACTGGTGGCCATCACAGGAAAGAATTTCTGGATCGGATTAACCCAATATAACACCCATGAAGCAGTGTGGGCAGGAAGGTGGGCAGACGGCACTACAGAGTAAGTAGCACTCATCATATCGTAAATATCCTCCAAATATTTTTTGGTTTTCAAAATAGAACAAAGAAATAAAACATCAGAACAAGTCCCCGCTGTTGATAATGAGAAGATCTTACTTGGTTTATGCACGCATTTAATTGACATCATCAAACCAGCTTAGGTGATCCAGGATTTGGCCTGCATCAGGGGGATCATCTTGATTCTGGTTTCTATGACCTGCTTCTGGTGTTCCTGGATAGCGTAGCCACCCTGTCATCAGAGGTGTGTAGTAAATTTAGTTCTCTTGGTTAGTAGTTTGCCTAGGGGAAATTTGTTGTCTTTTCACTTGGCTTCTCCCCTAGGTTAAGGTTGCTGCTTTTCCCTGTTCCTCCAACTGGGTGTCAATGGCACCCAGGACAGTAGTCATTGGGGCAGTGACAATCTTGGGCTCATGAACATTTATGTCCCCTCCTGCAACCACTAGGCGGTTCATGGCTATGGTGCATGCTGGGGGAAGATATAAATGCTTGGGGAGTGGCGTAGTTACATTTCTCCCCCCAGGCTGCAGCCGAGGAAGGTGTTTGCAATGATTTGTGCTGAGTAGGCCACAAGCCTATTTGGTCATCAAGAAAAATAAGCAGTTGGCAACTCCATAACATCAAGCGTATTTTTTGTAAAGCCTTCACAGTGAGTACTGTCAGCAGCAGACTGGTTACGGCGATAAGCCTTGTTCACAGCACACATATATGTTGAAAAGCATGAACATTTATACATAAAAGACTATCACATGACTACTGCTCCTCTCCAACCAACAATGTGTTCAATTGAAATCAGGTGATTGGCTACAAATTGTCAACAGATGTGAAGATGACAAGTGAGAAGCAAAGAGTCTAGCTATAATACAACGCATGAGAGACAAAACATACAAAGACTATCTTGACATGTGAGAAAATACATATATAATAAAATATATAATATATAATTGCATTTTTTACTTCTCGAGGTGGTGCCTGTATTGATACAGTAGAAGACACATTTATTTCATCACCATCAGCACGGTGCTGGGATGTGACTTATTCACTTATGTTTATGGGCTTTCAGTTGTTAAACTCTTGAAAAAAAAAATGGTTTAAATATATGTATATGAAGATTTGTAGGCAATTTGAATGTTGACACTGTATGTACATTAACATAGTGGTGTGGCACCTTACTTTTTCAATCATTCACTTCAGTAATAATAATAATAAGAAGAATATTATTATTCTTATTATTATTATTATTATTATTATTATTATTATTATTATTATTATTATTATTATTATTATATTATTATCTTATAATAATAATATTAACAATAATATTGTATTCATATTATTATTATTATTATTATTATTATTATTATTATTATTATTAATAAAAGAAGAAGAATAACAAAAACCATCAACAAAAACGTTGTTATGATGATGGTGATGATAATGATTATGATGGAAATTATTATTACTATTTTTATTATTATTATTAGAGGATGATAATAATAATAATAATAATAATAATAATAATAATAATAATAATAATAATAATAATAATAATGATGTTATTATTATTATTCATTTGATTTTATCTCCTATCTAGAAATGTTACGGAAGGAACTGGAAGCTGTGCCAAGCTTGGATCAAACTTCACCTGGGAGAACTGTTATATTGCACTAAGCTGGATCTGTGAGAGAGATGCTGTGTGACCGCACTGATATGCCAGAGGGACTTTGAGTGACCACAATCATCTGTGAGAGAAACTCTCAGTGTCTGACCACACTGATCTGGAGAATGCTGAGTGAATGTTCTGGTCATTATGTGATTATATTGAAGTGTAAATAAAATACAGATTCAGTCATAGTTGTATTTTGCAGTTTCATGTTTTATTTCTATATTTGTTGAGTAATAAAATGTTTGATACCAATATGTGTATACTAATTACTGTAAGATAAAAGGATGAGGTCACTTTTCTCTCAACTGTCACCCTAGAGTAAGAGTGCTTGTAAAAGGGTACACTGGAATGGAGCTCCTCAGAGGAGGGTGGAGATGAGATGAGAGGAGAAGAAAAGGGAAGAGAGGAGTTGGAAGAAAAGAGGGGTGGAAGGGGGTGTAGTATGTGATTCTCACCCTAAGGGAAATATCATACTCCTAGAACCTTGCCTTTGCCTTGAATGCATCGAGGGTTACAGTGATAATCCTAGCTCGTTGGTCTAGGGGTGCGTCTTGCTTTGGGTTCGAGAGGTCCCGGGTTCAGATCCTGGATGAGCCCTAGCTTTAGCCAATGGTCTTATTTCCCATTGTCTTATTGTCACAGTCAAGGTGCCTTTATGCTATGCTTGAACTTTTGCAGTGCTCTAGTGTTCAGCTTAGCTTGGGAAACCAGTCAAACTAGGCCAACAACTTTCGGCTTGTTGGGGTATCATTTTTTCTTATTTATTTTTTTAAGTCCAACAAGTGCCTTTTGATAGCCAGATCCAAGTACCTCCTATAATGCCATCTGCATATCTTGCTAAAAAAATATTTTTTTAGGGTCAAGGGTAGAGGTCGACCGATATGGGTTTTTCTCTGGCCGATGCCGATATTTAGAAATCGGGGCGGCCGATGGCCGATATATGATGCCGATTTTTGCTGCCGATTTTTTTTTTTTTCCTTCTTTTCATAAAATATAACAGTTTAGTCAAATAATAAAGAAGGGATACAGGAAATTGCTTAAATTAACCATTTATTAAACAACAGAAGTACACAACAATGTATCTTAAAAATACACAAAAACATGTGAGGTAATCAAAACTTTTGAAAGAAATCAACGTAGTCAACAGCAATAGATAATGGCCATTACTGAGGTAAGTTTGTAAACAGTACAAAAGTGAAAATGTCTTTAATTTTAGTCTTTTTGCTTCAGTTCCAGTCCTGGATTCTCTTCTTCACCCACATCCATCACTTAAAACTTCTCTTGGTACTCCCAGTTTAAGAGCTTCAGGTTGTAGTTCAGGAAACACAGTCTCTCTGCATTTTCTCCTGTGAGCCTGCTCCTCTTCTTGTCATAGATGATCCCAATCTCACTGAATACTCTTTCACTGGGAACAGAAGAGGCAGGTGGACAGAGAAATTTTCTTGCCAGTGGTGCAAAGTGGCACAGAAAGGGATGCATTCTGTTTTCACCATTCCAGTGGCAGACCAGTCCGTCTGTCTATCAGTGGCTCTCGAGGGAATTTTCCAACTGCTCAGAAATTAAGTGCTCATCACGCTCTTCAGCAGGAGTTCCATGAGCCCCCAAAATGTTTGCATACATTTTCTCCAGAAGACTAGAGGGACTGGGTTCCTCCTCCTCTTCTACCCTTGTCCTGGTCCGTTTTGGTTCTGGTCCTTCATCTCCACTGGTGGCTCTTTTTTGTTGCTCAGACACAATAGCGTGCTCTTCTCGCAGCCAAGTTTTTGCTTTGCTCAGTGTGTCCCCTGCAAATACATGACCCTTGTACCGAGGATCAAGCGGTGTTGCCAGCACCAAACATTTGTTATCATCCATCTTTGTGAATCGTCTCTGCAAGCTTTGCCACATGGTTTCCCTAAGCGTTTTGATCCCCCTTGTGGTGTGACCCTCAGCCTGAAGCACAGCAATGCATGGGATGATGCAGGAGATGGAAGGTACCGGTCATCGCCTAACCCTTTCTCATGGAAGTCAGTCGAGACCTGCATCCAGATGCTTTTCACCTTTATTTGACAAAGAGCTTCAAAAGGAGCCCGCGGCCTTCCTTGAACATGCTGCCGACAATGTAAGTTGTAGAAAGTTGAAATTGCATCCAAAATTTAGCCCTTAGGGATACCGTGTTCAATTTTCACATCAACTGCAACAGGTGCTGACGAGCCCCATTCACTGCTGGGACTTTTAAACACAGTGGCAAAAGTTTGATCAGCTTACAATTCAATCCCTAGGAACAAAGGATTTGCTTGCTCTTCCATTCAGAAATGCATGCTGCCCTCGTCTCCAAGTCTCCCAGTGCCTTTGACCCTAAAAAAGATTCTTTTTAGCAAAATATGCAGATGGCATTGTAGGAGGCACTTGGCTTTGGCTATCAAAAGGCACTTGGCACTTGTTGGACTTAAAAAAAAAAAAAAAAAAAAAAAAAAAAGTTTGTACATTCAAGGCTCGTTGGTCTAGGGGTATGATTCTCGCTTAGGGTGCGAGAGGTCCCGGGTTCAAATCCCGGACGAGCCCATTGTTTAGCATTCTAACTTGAGGCTTTGTTTACATGGTGGATTAATCCATGCAGGCAACCGTGCTTGCAACATGCAAAAGTGCCCCAACGCCTCTTGCATCTCCAAATTCTCCACGCAAAGCGATGTTCTCGGCTCGTTGGTCTAGGGGTATGATTCTCGCTTCAGGTGCGAGAGGTCCCGGGTTCAAATCCCGGACGAGCCCAAGCTTTATGCAGCAGGCCCGATTTCCCATTGTCTTCTTGTCACAGTCAAGGTGCCTTTATGCTATGCTTGAAATTTTGCAGTGCCCTTGTCTACTGCTCAGCCTAGCCCGGGAAACCAGCCAAAGTGGACAAGCAGCTTACGGCTCGTTGGTCTAGGGGTATGATTCTCGCTTTGGGTGCGAGAGGTCCCGGGTTCAAATCCCGGACGAGCCCATGTGGACTTCCTTTTCACCTCTGTGGA
>NC_133324.1:981267278-981269778 GCF_042186555.1 Aquarana catesbeiana | reverse complement strand
TAATCCATGCAGGCAACCGTGCTTGCACCACGCAAAAGTGCCCCAACGCCTCTTGCATCTCCAAAGTGCTGGAAAATCCTCTTCTGAGAGGTGGCTCTTGGGTTCTGCGCCTCCTTCAGTCTAGGGGTATTAATCCACCTTCAGGTGCTGGCAAACGCCTTTCATCCAAGGAAGAGGACTTTTGGGCAAGAGAAGGCTATTTTTTGGGGAAAAAAAATATTCTCCACGCCAAGTGACGTTCTCGGCTCGTTGGTCTAGGGGTATGATTCTCGCTTCGGGTGCGAGAGGTCCCGGGTTCAAATCCCGGACGAGCCCAAGCTTTATGCAGCAGGCCCGATTTCCCATTGTCTTCTTGTCACAGTCAAGGTGCCTTTATGCTATGCTTGAAATTTTGCAGTGCCCTTGTCTACTGCTCAGCCTAGCCCGGGAAACCAGCCAAAGTGGACAAGCAGCTTATGGCTCGTTGGTCTAGGGGTATGATTCTCGCTTTGGGTGCGAGAGGTCCCGGGTTCAAATCCCGGACGAGCCCATGTGGACTTCTTTTTCACCTCTGTGGAACCCATCAGCACAGAGATGATTTTACCGTGACTTGCAGGTACCGGTCATCGCCTAACCCTTTCTCATGGAAGTCAGTCGAGACCTACATCCAGATGCTTTTCACCTTTAGTTGACAAAGAACTTCAAAAGGAGCCCACACGGCCTTCTTTGAACATGCCACCTCTCTTCTGAGAGGTGGCTCTTGGGTTCTGCGCCTCCTTCAGTCTAGGGGTATTAATCCACCTTCAGGTGCTGGCAAACGCCTTTCATCCAAGGAAGAGGACTTTTGGGCAAGAGAAGGCTATTTTTTGGGGAAAAAAAATATTCTCCATGCAAAGTGACGTTCTCGGCTCGTTGGTCTAGGGGTATGATTCTCGCTTCGGGTGCGAGAGGTCCCGGACGAGCCCATGTGGACTTCTTTTTTACCTCTGTGGAACCCATCAGCACAGAGATGATTTTACCGTGACTTGCAGGTACCGGTCATCGCCTAACCCTTTCTCATGGAAGTCAGTCGAGACCTACATCCAGATGCTTTTCACCTTTAGTTGACAAAGAACTTCAAAAGGAGCCCACACGGCCTTCTTTGAACATGCTGCCGACAATGTAAATTGTAGAAAGTTGAAATTGCATCCAAACTTTAGCCCTTAGTGATACCGTGTTCAATTTTCACATCAACTGCAACAGGTGCTGACGAGCCCCGTTCACTGTTGGGACTTTTAAACACAGTGGCAAAAGTTTGATCAGCTTACAATTCAATCCCTAGGAACAAAGGATTTGCTTGCTCTTCAATTCAGAAATGCATGCTGCCCTCGTCTCCTAGTCTCCCAGTGCCTTTGACCCTAAAAAAGATTCTTTTTAGCAAAATATGCAGATGGCATTGTAGGAGGCACTTGGCTTTGGCTATCAAAAGGCACTTGGCACTTGTTGGACTTAAAAAAAAAAAAAAAAAAAAAAAAAAAAAAAAAAATTTGGACATTCAAGGCTCGTTGGTCTAGGGGTATGATTCTCGCTTAGGGTGCGAGAGGTCCCGGGTTCAAATCCCGGACGAGCCCATTGTTTAGCATTCTAACTCGAGGCTTTGTTTACATGGTGGATTAATCCATGCAGGCAACCGTGCTTGCAACACGCAAAAGTGCCCCAACGCCTCTTGCATCTCCAAAGTGCTGGAAAATCCTCTTCTGAGAGGTGGCTCTTGGGTTCTGCGCCTCCTTCAGTCTAGGGGTATTAATCCACCTTCAGGTGCTGGCAAACGCCTTTCATCCAAGGAAGAGGACTTTTGGGCAAGAGAAGGCTATTTTTTGGGGAAAAAAAATATTCTCCACGCCAAGTGACGTTCTCGGCTCGTTGGTCTAGGGGTATGATTCTCGCTTCGGGTGCGAGAGGTCCCGGGTTCAAATCCCGGACGAGCCCAAGCTTTATGCAGCAGGCCCGATTTCCCATTGTCTTCTTGTCACAGTCAAGGTGCCTTTATGCTATGCTTGAAATTTTGCAGTGCCCTTGTCTACTGCTCAGCCTAGCCTGGGAAACCAGCCAAAGTGGACAAGCAGCTTACGGCTCGTTGGTCTAGGGGTATGATTCTCGCTTTGGGTGCGAGAGGTCCCGGGTTCAAATCCCGGACGAGCCCATGTGGACTTCTTTTTTACCTCTGTGGAACCCATCAGCACAGAGATGATTTTACCGTGACTTGCAGGTACCGGTCATCGCCTAACCCTTTCTCATGGAAGTCAGTCGAGACCTACATCCAGATGCTTTTCACCTTTAGTTGACAAAGAACTTCAAAAGGAGCCCACACGGCCTTCTTTGAACATGCTGCCGACAATGTAAATTGTAGAAAGTTGAAATTGCATCCAAACTTTAGCCCTTAGTGATACCGTGTTCAATTTTCACATCAACTGCAACAGGTGCTGACGAGTCTAGGGGTATGATTCTCGCTTAGGGTGCGAGAGGTCCCGGGTTCAAATCC
>NC_133324.1:981127278-981192278 GCF_042186555.1 Aquarana catesbeiana | reverse complement strand
AAGGAAGAGGACTTTTGGGCAAGAGAAGGCTATTTTTTGGGGAAAAAAAATATTCTCCACACAAAGTGTCGTTCTCGGCTCGTTGGTCTGGGGGTATAATTCTCGCTTCAGGTGCGAGAGGTCCCGGGTTCAAATCCCAGATGAGACCCAGCTTTATGCAGCAGGCCCGATTTCCCATTGTCTTCTTGTCACAGTCAAGGTGCCTTTATGCTATGCTTGAAATTTTGCAGTGCCCTTGTCTACTGCTCAGCCTAGCCCGGGAAACCAGCCAAAGTGGACAAGCAGCTTACGGCTCGTTGGTCTAGGGGTATGATTTTCGCTTTGGGTGCGAGAGGTCCTGGGTTCAAATCCCGGATGAGCCCAAGCTTTATGCAGCAGGCCCGATTTCCCATTGTCTTCTTGTCACAGGCAAGGTGCCTTTATGCTATGCTTGAACTTTTGCAGTGCCCTTGTCTACTGCTCAGCCTAGCCTGGGAAACCAGCCAAAGTAGGCAAGTAGCTTACGGTTCGTTGGTCTAGGGGTATGATTCTTGCTTTGTTTGCGAGAGGTCCTGGGTTCAAATCCCAGACGAGCCCATGTGGACTTCTGTGGAACCCATCAGCACAGAGATGATTTTACCGTGACTTGCAGGTACCGGTCATCACCTAACCCTTTCTCATGGAAGTCAGTCGAGACCTACATCCAGATGCTTTTCACCTTTAGTTGACAAAGAACTTCAAAAGGAGCCCACGGCCTTTCTTGAACATGCTGCCGACAATGTAAATTGTAGAAAGTTGAAATTGCATCCAAACTTTAGCCCTTAGTGATACCGTGTTCAATTTTCACATCAACTGCAACAGGTGCTGACGAGCCCCATTCACTGCTGGGATTTTTAAACACAGTGACAAAAGTTTGATCAGCTTACAATTCAATCCATACGAACAAATGGGGCTCGTCAGCACCTGTTGCAGTTGATGTGAAAATTGAACACGGTATCACTAAGGGCTAAAGTTTGGATGCAATTTCAACTTTCTACAATTTACATTGTCGGCAGCATGTTCAAGGAAGGCCGTGGGCTCCTTTTGAAGTTCTTTGTCAACTAAAGGTGAAAAGCATCTGGATGTAGGTCTCGACTGACTTCCATGAGAAAGGGTTAGGCGATGACCGGTACCTGCAAGTCACGGTAAAATCATCTCTGTGCTGATGGGTTCCACAGAGGTGAAAAAGAAGTCCACATGGGCTCGTCCGGGATTTGAACCCAGGACCTCTCACACCCAAAGCGAGAATCATACCCCTAGACCAACGAGCCGTAAGCTGCTTGCCTACTTTGGCTGGTTTCCCGGGCTAGGCTGAGCAGTAGACAAGGGCACTGCAAAAGTTCAAGCATAGCATAAAGGCACCTTGACTATGGGAAATCGGGCCTGCTGCATAAAGTTTGGGCTCGTCCGGTATTTGAACCCGGGACCTCTCGCACCCGAAGCGAGAATCATACCCCTAGACCAACGAGCCGAGAACATCACTTGTAACAAGTTCTGACGAGCCCCGTTCACTGCTGGGACTTTTAAACACAGTGGCAAAAGTTTGATCAGCTTACAATTCAATCCCTAGGAACAAAGGATTTGCTTGCTCTTTTATTCAGAAATGCATGCTGCCCTCGTCTCCTAGTCTCTTGGTGCCTTTGACCCTGGGCGCATAAACATCCAAGGATTAGGAGGTCTCTGTTGATCCTCCCTAAATGCTTTGGCAGTCTAGCTGTCCCTGATCTTTACAGATATTATCAAGCAGCCCATTTAAGTTGCTTGATCGATTGGTGTTGATATGGAGATCGAAAACATTCCCCTCTTTTTCTTTCTTTGTCGCCTTTTGAATGCGGCCAAATTCTGTATCCCTCCCTCAGTAGGGCTGTGGTTCAGGAGGGTAGAGGAGTTGAACCGGATGGAAGATCTGGTCTTGACCGCCCAGCAGAAACGAGAGATATACACGAAAACCTGGTCCTTCTGGAATATGTTTATCTATTCAGAGGTGGGAAGGGCTCTCATAGTTGACTGAATTTGTGTATTCAGCCTCCATACCTTTTAATTCTAGCTCCTGAGTAATATCCTCCCTTGTTCCCCCCCCCCTTACCCTTACCCTCCTTTATTTTTTTTTTGGTAAAAGGAAAGAAAATTTGGGGCTTTTTCCCCAGGCATGGTTGCATTTTAGGTTCTGGTTTTCCAGTTGAGATGGGGTAAATTTTTGATTACTCAATTGACATATATTTAGGAGTAGGTTGAGCAGAGTTGGTCTAAATGTTTTCTATATGTGTTTACAGTTTTCATGTTATGTTATTATTACCTTTGTTATGTAGGTTTTCTTTAGGGAAAATGTTTTTCTTTCTGAAAATAAAATAACATTTACATAAAAAAAGGTGAAAAGCATCTGGATGTAGGCCTCCACTCCAGCCTACACTGCCCACTATGTCCCCCCTCTAACCCTCATGAACCCTCCTCCTGACCACACCACACAGCCGATTATGCCCCTTCCCTTAATTCCTCTGACCCCTCCTCATGACCATTTTTATTTTTTCACTATTCTCCTGTTCATAACCCTTCCCATGACCTCACTACACTGCCCAATATGCTCCCCCTTAACCCTTCAAGTCCCCACCTCCTGACCGCAATACACTGCCCACTATGCCCCCCTTGACCCTTCATGTCCCCACCCCCTGACCACAGTACACTGCCCACTTTGCCCCCCCCTTGACCCTTCATGTCCCAACCCCCTGACCACAGTACACTGCCCACTATGCCCCCCCTTGACCCTTCATGTCCCCACCCCCTGACCACAGTACACTGCCCACTATGCTCCCCCTTGACCCTTCATGTCCCCACCCCCTGACCACAGTACACTGCCCACTATGCCCCCCCTTGACCCTTCATGTCCCAACTCCCTGACCACAGTACACTGCCCACTATGCCCCCCCTTGACCCTTCATGTCCCAACCCCCTGACCACAGTACACTGCCTACTATGCTCCCTCTTGACCCTTCATGTCCCCACCCCCTGACCACAGTACACCGCCCACTATGCCCCCCCTTGACCCTTCATGTCCCCGCCCCCTGACCACAGTACACTGCCAACTATGCCCCCCCTTGACCCTTCATGTCCCCACCCCCTGACCACAGTACACTGCGCACTATCCCCCCCTTGACCCATCATATTCCCACCCCCTGACCACAGTACACTGCCCACTATGCCCCCCCGACTCTTCATGTCTCCACTCTCTGACCACAGTACACTGCCCACTATGCCCCCCCTGACTCTTCATGTCTCCACTCCCTGACCACAGTACACTGCCCACTATGCCCCCCCTTGGCCCTTCATGTCTCAACCCCCTGACCATAGTACACTGCTCACTATGCTTCCCCTTGACCCTTCAATTCCCTACCACCTGACTGCAGTACACTGCTCACTATGTCCCCCTGGACCCTTCATGTCCCCACCCCCTGACCACAGTACACTGCCCACTATGCTCCTCCTTGACCCACTAAATACTCTCCCCGGACCACAGTACACAGCCCACTATGCTCCCCCTTAACTCCTCAACTCCC
This sequence comes from Aquarana catesbeiana, assembly GCF_042186555.1. Classification (NCBI taxonomy): domain Eukaryota; kingdom Metazoa; phylum Chordata; class Amphibia; order Anura; family Ranidae; genus Aquarana; species Aquarana catesbeiana. The sequence goes on along the minus strand of NC_133324.1, from coordinate 981,188,709 downwards.
CACACCTTGACTACAGTATACTGCCCACTATGCTCCCCCCTTAAACCCTCAAGTCCCCAATCCTTGACCACAGTATACTACCCACTATGTTCCCCCTTCACCCTTCAACTTCCCGCCCCCTGACCGCGGTACACTGTCCACTATGCTCCCCCTTAAACCTTGAAGTGCCTACCTCCTGACCGAAGTACACTGCACACTATGCCCCCCCTTGACCCTTCATGTCCCCACCCCCTCACCACAGAACACTGCCCACTATGCTCCCCCTTATGTCCTCAAGTCCCCACCCCTTGATCGCAGCACACTGCCCACTATGCGCCTCCTTAACTCCTCAAGTCCCCACCCCCTGATTGTAGTAAACTGCCCACTATGCTCCCCCTTAAACCCTCAATTCCACACCCCCCTGACCATAGTCACTTGTGTGATCTACTTTATCCCCATCTGTCAGCACTAGAATAATCACAGAGCAGGAGTTCTTCATTACTATAGTTTTATTTTGCTTCATTTTATTTATTATAACAGTACACTGACATTTTATGATTGTTACATTTACAATTGTAAAGTTTTATTTAGATTTTTTTTTTATTTCCTTTCACTCTTTTTTTACTGTTCAATGAACACAGATACTGTACATATCTTTGGTGGTGGATTCAAGGTGCCTAATTTCCAGCAAGAATCAACACTTGTGTGTGACACTTATATAGACATTTACTTTAAGGACATATTTTTAATTGATTTTTGTTATATATTTATTTGTTGAATGGTTTGTTTGCACTACAGTGAATCAAATTAGTGCGTCACTGATGATTACTTCACCTTTGTTTTTTGTATATATCTGTAAATGAGAGCAATAATACACAATATTCATCAATGTTCACAGGAGGACAACATGTACTGCACGCATGTAAAGCCCAACCAATGAAGGAAGGGAAAAGTGAATAGACAGTCAAAATTTCACAAATTAAACACTGAAACCGACAACTCTCCAAAGTACAACAGAAAGGGAGTGAGATAAAAGTGGGGGAAATAGTGGAGGGGTGAGATAAAGAAGTATATACAATTTGAACAAAGCAATGGACTTTATAGGCACCAAAAAACAAAAGTTTCTCAAAAAGAAACTAAATTATGACAAATAATTTTAAAACATAAACAGATATAAAAAAATCTCACAGTGATCCTCCTAAAAAAGTCACAAACTAAAACACCAAGAGGCCCTAACCAATTTCATGAAAATAAAGCACCAGTAATGCGTCTACCGGTAACCAGGCGAGCTTGGTGTAAGTTGATGTAGCTCTACATGTTTCACGCTGTTGCTCTTCCTCAGGAGCTTAAGCAGCTATTAGTTTATAATAGCAGGTTGAGGAACTACATTAATGAAAAAAAAATCCATCAGGGGAAACAGTATGGGAGCCACCATCCATCAGTCTCATGGGTAAGTATGCCAAGAGGATTGGACGTTGTGAGTGCCGGGATATTAACTCGGCTTTGACATGGAGTAGGAACTCCTTAGGACAATATATGGATAAATATGTTTAACAATATTAGGGTATAGAATATCCAGTCATAATAGGAGTCTCTTCAAAACCACAGGTCTTCAATAGATAAATGTCTCCAGTATTGGTGATGGGCCCTAAATAACCATGCTTGTGGTCTCCAAGTAGCTTGTCTGCGTTCTCCCGGAGCACCCACCAGTACTGCTCCCTCTGATGGCTTTTTATCCATCAATGTAGTTCCCCAACCTGCTACTATAAAATAATACCTGCTTAAGCTACTGAGGAAGCGCAACAGCGTGAAACATGTAGAGCCACATTAAGCCCGCCTGGTTACCGGTAGACTCATTACTGGCGCTTTTTTTTTTTCATGAAGTCTGCTAGGGCCTCTTTATGTTGCAGTTGGTGATAGTAGTGCACTTTGGTTAGTTTATGATTATGATCTGATTATGTTTTTTTGTAATTAAATTTATATATTTTTTTAAGAAACTGTTGTTTTTTGGTGCCTATAAATTCCACCGCTTTGTCCAAATTGTATATACATTTATGGGACGTGTCACTATGCTATCAATATTGGCATCCACAGTACCACCCTGTGAAGATGCTCACAATTATAATCCAGATAAAGAACTAAGTGGGATGGGCCAGTTAGAGGCGGCAGACAGAGGGTTGGGGGAAGGGTCAGATCAAAGGGTTAGAGGGGGCAAATTGAGAGATGAGCGGGATGGGGAAGATAGAAGGGGCAGATAAAAAAGTGGGGGGGTGGGGCAGATAAAGGAGTGGGGGTGTGGCAGATAGAGGAGTTAAAAGGGGCACATAGATTGGTGGGAAATGTAGAAGGGTGAGGGGAGAGGTAGGCAGTTAGAGAAACTGAAATAGTGGGTAGGTATAGGGTAAGGAGTATGGGGAGATTAAGCGGCAGACAGAAAATACAGAGCAGATGAGGGGTACAGAGTGTGATGGGTATGGATAATAAATAAGGATGAACATAGACATGGAAAGGAAGATTTATAAAAGTTCATCTGAACAGACGTATGAATATGTTTACATACATAGCATTGCATGTCCTCATGCTTACAAATAAATAAAAACATGAAATGGTGGTATTCATGGCGGGGAATGAGGAGACATTACTGATGGCGACGATGCTGGAAAGTCTTGAAAAGATCTGTAAGAGTCGATTTGAGGTCATACTCCTCTTCAGAATTCAATGTACAATTCGCCTTCAAACAGAAGAAAACAGAAGAATGTCATGATGGAGAGAAGTTGGAGAGGGGGACTGAGACAGGTACTGAGATGGGCGCTGAGAATGGTACTGGGAGGGGTACTGTGACAGGTACTGAGATGGGCGCTGAGAATGGTACTGGGAGGGGTACTGTGACAGGTACTGAGATGGGCGCTGAGAATGGTACTGGGAGGGGTACTGTGACAGGTACTGAGATGGGCGCTGAGAATGGTACTGGGAGGGGTACTGTGACAGGTATTGAGATGGGCGCTGAGAATGGTACTGGGAGGGGTACTGTGACAGGTATTGAGATGAGTACTGGGAGATGTACTGGGACAGGTACAGGGAGGAATAATGAGAAGGGTACTGGGAGGGGTGCTGGAAGGAATAGTGAGAGGGGTATTGGGAGAGAAACTATGAGGGGTACTGAGACAGGTACTGAGATGGGCCCTGAGAATGGTACTGGGAGGGGTACTGTGACAGGTATTGAGATGAGTACTGGGAGATGTACTGGGACAGGTACAGGGAGGAATAATGAGAAGGGTACTGAGAGGGGTGCTGGGAGGAATAGTGAGAGGGGTATTGGGAGAGGAACTATGAGGGGTACTGAGACAGGTACTGAGATGGGCCCTGAGAATGGTACTGGGAGGGGTACTGTGACAGGTATTGAGATGAGTACTGGGAGATGTACTGGGACAGGTACAGGGAGGAATAATGAGAAGGGTACTGGGAGGGGTGCTGGGAGGAATAGTGAGAGGGGTATTGGGAGAGAAACTATGAGGGGTACTGAGAGGGGTACTGGGATCGGTACTGAGACGGGCATTGATACATGTACTGAGAGGGGTACTAAGAGGGGTACTGGAACAGGAACTGAGACAGGTACAGGGAGGAGTAATGAGAAGGGTACTGGGAGAGGTGATGGGAGGATGGGTACTAAGAGGGGTACTGAAAGAGATATTGAGATGGGTTCTGATATGGGTACTAAGAGGGGTACTGGGAGGAAGAGGTCAGAGAGAGGTACTGAGAAGGGTAGTGGAAGAGGTACTGAGAGAGAGGTATCGAGGTAGGGTAGTGAGAGAGTTTCTGAGGGGGATACTGAGAGGGGTACTGAGAAGTGGACTGGGAGGTGTACTGGCAGGGATACTGTGGGGGGAACTTAGATGGATACTGGGGGTACTGAGAGGGGTTTTGAGATGGGCACTAAGAGAGGCACTGAGAGGGGTACTGAGAGGAATACTAAAAGGGCTTTTGGCAGAGAAAGGTCATAATGGGGGGGGAGGTATGAGAGGAGTACTATGACAGGTACTGAGAGGGGTACTGAGACAGGTATTGATGGGGTACTGAAAGGGTTACCGGGAGGGGTACTGAGGGGGGTATTGGGAGGGGTTATTCTTTAACCCATTACTGCTGCCTCCTATGGGACCTTTAAGAGGCCTTTAATGCCCAGGAGGCAGAAGGGATTCCCACTGGAGCCCATACCACTGGCTCCTGATCAGAAGACTTGATCAAAAGCTCTTGGTGACGGCTCGGTCAGATTGCTGGGATGGCGCAGTGATAGCACTCTCAGCACACAACCTCCGGCCACCATGGACACATATGTGTGGCATTCTTTCCACTGTATGCATCCATTATGCGGTCAGCAAGAGATTAATATAGCAACTGAGGCATGAAGTGAGGCTTGCATACACATGTATACAGGGTGTACTTACGTTGTTTGAGAGTTGCATGAGAGAGGATTCCAGTTGAGCATATTCATCCCCTTGGTTGAAGATGGCCACCAAAGATTTGAGGCCTCTGCAGGCGAGCTCCTCCACTGTCAGGTTCTGTGAATTGTAGAGATATTGAGAGCGTTCAGGAGCTTTGTGTGTACAGATAACAGCAATACTCAAAATCTTATCTCAGGCTTCCTCTTGGTGTCTTCCGCCATTGGTTGGCTGGAAGGGGATGACATAACTCCCATGCTTGCTTCCAGGAGTATATTCATTTTTGGCACCAAGGAGTGCTAAGAACATACACTGAGCTGAGCTGAGCATGCACAACTACTGCAGCCACCACGTCTGAGGACTTGCAAGGACTGGCAAGCTGCTAAATGTTCCATTTCTTCCAACTCTCCCTAAGGCTTCCTTGTGCATTATAATGGTAAGTGATCTGAGTCCTACTGATATAATGTCTTGCCCCGTGACTCAGAATCCTTCACTCCTTCACTCAGCAAATCATATGCTTCCTGGAGTGGAGGGCTCTAGCTCTAACTCTCACAAGGGACCTATCAAACCACAGAGAGGATGATTCCATATACACAGAGCGCAGGGACTTCAGATCAAGTTACATGATTGGCAGACTTTTTAATATGGTTTGGGATGCTTTACCACCCAAATTAATTTGAAGACTCTGTTCATCTATCTTAATAATGCACACGTAAGCTATTGGTAATGGCATATAGGACATAGGGCATGTATGTATGACATATAGGATATAGGGTATAGGGCATATAGTGTATGTTATATAGGATAAAGGGCATACAGGCTATGCCATATAGGATATGGGGCATATAGGTATGGCATGTAGGATGTAGGACATTTAGAATATAGGACACATAGGCTATGACATATAAGGTGTGGGGCATATAGGATATAGGGCATATAAAGTATGACATATAGGATATGGGGCATATATGGTATAGGGCATATAGGGTATAGTGTATGACATATAGGGTATAGGGCATATAGGGTATGCCATATAGGATATAGGGTATATAGGTATGGCATATACTGTAGGATGAAAGGCATATAGGGTATAACATATAGGCTATAGGGTGTGACATATAGGTTATATGCCGTATGGGGTGTGACATAATGGTTAAATGGCATATAGGGTATCACATATAGGACATAGGGCATATAAATATAACATATAGGATATAGGGCCTATAGGTATGGCATATAGGATGCAGGACAAATAGGAAATATAGAATTTAGGGTATACAGGGTGTGACATATAGATTATAGAGCATATAGGGTATGACATAAGGCATAAGGCAGATAGGGCATGACATATAGGACATATAGGTATAGCATAAAGGGTATGACATATAGGGCATATAGGTATGACATATATGATGTAGAACATATACAGTAGGGTTTTAATATATAGGATCTAGGGCATATAGGGTATGACATATAGGGTATAGGCAATATAGGGTATGACATATAGGGTGTATGCATATAGGTATGATATATACAGTGCCTTTAAAAAGTATTCATACCCCTTGCAATTTTCCACATTTTCTCATGTTAAAACCAAAAGGGTAAATGTATTTTATTGGGGTTTTATGTGATAGATCAACACAAAGTGGCTCATAATTGTGAAGTGGAAGGACAATGGTAAATGGTTTTCAACATTTTTTACAAATAAATATGTGAAAAGTGTGGGGGGGGCATTTGTATTCAGCCCCCTTTACTCTGATACCTCCTAACTAAAATCTATGTCACCTAATTAGTAAATAGAGTTCACCTGTGTGTAATTTCATCTCAGTATGAATACAGCTGTTCTGTCAAGCTCTCAGAGGTTTGTTAGAGAACCTTAGTGAACAAACAGCATCATGAAGTCCAAGGAACACACCAGACAGGTCAGGGATAAAGTTGTGGAGAAGTATAAAGCAGGGTTAGGTTATAAAGAAATATCCCAAGCTTTGAACATCTCACGGAGCTCTGTTCAATCCATCATCGGAAAATGGAAAGAGTATGGCACAACTGCAAACCTACCAAGACATGGCCGTCCACCTAAACTGACCGGCCGGGCAAGGAGAACATTTATCAGAGAAGAGCCAAGAGGTCCATGGTAACTCTGGAGGAGCTGCAGAGATCCACAGCTCAGGTGGGAGAATCTGTCCACAGGACAACTATTAGTCGTGTTCTCCACAAATCTGGCCTTTATAGAAGAGTGACAAGAAGAAAGACATTGGTGAAAGAAAGTCATAAGAAGTCCTGTTTGTAGTTTGTGAGAAGCCATGTGGGGGACACAGCAAACATGTGGAAGAAGGTGATCTGGTCACATGAGACCAGAAGTGAACGTTTTGGCCTAAAAGTAAAACGTTATGTGTGGTGGAAAACTAACACTGCACATCACCCTGAACACACCATCCCCACCGTGAAACATAGTGGTGGCAGCATCATGTGGTGGGGATGCTTTTCTTCAGCAGGGACAGGGAAGCTGGTCAGAGTTGATGGGAAGATGGATGCAGTGGCGTAGCGTGGGGGGTGCAGGGGGTGCCGTGGCCCCGGGCGCGACATTTAGGGGGGCGCCAGTATGAGTCACTGGCTGCCTCCTCCTAATTTCAAATTCCTGTGTCCCCTGCGCTCCGGCCGCCATGTTAAGTGTCCGGCACCCTGTGATTGGGCGTATGGGGGTCATGTGAGGCGTAGGGCTGGCCTGTCCTCGATCGCTCCTGAAGTCCCGCCTCCGCACATGACCCCCCATACGCCCAATCACAGGGCACTGGACACTGAACATGGCAGCAAGCAGAGCGCAGGGGAGAGAAGAATGTGAGCCGCCACTGTCTTCTCCTTCTCATCCGGATTGATGCAGGACAGGACAAGAAGGTGAGTGAGAGTCTTGTTACTGGCCGGGGGGGGCGAGAGAGACTGTAGGCAGAACAGTATAGTGTAGTATAGTAGTCAGTATAGTGGACAGTATAGTGTAGTATAGTAGTCAGTATAGTGGATAGTATAGTGTAGTATAGTGGTCAGTATAGTGGACAGTATAGTGGTCAGTATAGTGGACAGTGTAGTGTAGTATAGTGCACAGTATAGTGTAGTATAGTGGTCAGTATAGTGTAGTATAGTGGTCAGTATAGTGTAGTATAGTGGTCAGTATAGTGGACAGTGTAGTGTAGTATAGTGCACAGTATAGTGGTCAGTATAGTGGACAGTATAGTGTAGTATAGTAGTCAGTATAGTGGACAGTATAGTGTAGTATAGTAGTCAGTATAGTGGACAGTATAGTGTAGTATAGTGGTCAGTATAGTGGACAGTATAGTGTAGTATAGTGGTGAGTATAGTGGACAGTATAGTGTAGTATAGCTGTCAGTATAGTGTAGTATAATGGTCAGTATAGTGGACAGTGTAGTGTAGTATAGTGCACAGTATAGTGTAGTATAGTGGTCAGTATAGTGGACAGTATAGTGTAGTATAGTGGTCAGTATAGTGGTCAGTATAGTGTAGTATAGTGGTCAGTATAGTGGACAGTGTAGTGTAGTATAGTGCACAGTATAGTGTAGTATAGTGGTCAGTATAGTGGACAGTATAGTGTAGTATAGTAGTCAGTATAGTGGACAGTATAGTGTAGTATAGTGGACAGTATAGTGTAGTATAGTGGTCAGTATAGTGGTCAGTATAGTGTAGTATAGTGGTCAGTATAGTGTAGTATAGTGGTCAGTATAGTGGACAGTGTAGTGTAGTATAGTGGTTAGTATAGTGGACAGTATAGTGGTCAGTTTAATATAGTATAGTGGTTAGTATAGTGGTCATTATAGTGTAGTTTAGTATGGAGGTCAGTGTAGTGTAGTGGTCAGTATGGGGGCAGTGTAGTGGACAGTATAGTGTAGTGGTCAGTGTAGTGTAGCATAGTGGACAGTGTAGTATGGTGGTCAGTATAGTGTCGTGTAGTATAGTGGTCAATGTAGTATAGTGGTCAGTATAGTGTAGTATAGTGGACAGTATAGTGGTTAGTGTAGTATAGTATAGTGGTTAGCATAGTGGTCAGTATAGTGTCGTTTAGTATGGAGGTCAGTGTAGTGTAGTATAGTGGTCAGTATGGTGGTTAGTGTAGTGGACAGTATAGTGGTCAGTACAGTGTAGTGGACAGTGTAGTGTAGTATAGTGGTCAGTGTAGTATAGTGGTCAGTATAGTGTAGTATGGTGGTCAGTGTAGTGTAGTATAGTGGACAGTGTAGTATGGTGGTCAGTGTAGTGTAGTATAGTGGACAGTGTAGTATGGTGGTCAGTGTAGTGTAGTATAGTGGACAGTGTAGTATGGTGGTCAGTGTAGTGTAGTGTAGTGGACAGTGTAGTGTAGTGGACAGTGTAGGATAGTAGACAGTGTAGTATAGTGGTCAGTGTAGTGTAGTATAGTGGTCAGTATAGTGTAGTGTAGTGGACAGTGTAGTGTAGTGGACAGTGTAGGATAGTAGACAGTGTAGTATAGTGGTCAGTGTAGTGTAGTATAGTGGTCAGTATAGTGTAGTGTAGTGGACAGTGTAGTGTAGTGGACAGTGTAGTATAGTGGACAGTGTAGTATAGTGGACAGTGTAATATAGTGGTCAGTATAGTGTAGTATAGTGGATAGTGTAGTATGGCGGTCAGTATAGTGTAGTATAGTGGACAGTGTAGTATAGTGGTCAGTGTAGTGTAGTGGTCAGTGTAGTGGACAGTATAGTGGTCAGTATAGTGGACAGTGTAGTATAGTGGACAGTGTAGTATAGTGGTCAGTGTAGTGTAGTATAGTGGACAGTGTAGTGGTTAGTGTAGTATAGTATAGTGGTTAGCATAGTGGTCAGTATAGTGTTGTTTAGTATGGAGGTCAGTGTAGTGTAGTATAGCGGTCAGTATGGTGGTTAGTGTAGTGGACAGTATAGTGGTCAGTACAGTGTAGTGGACAGTGTAGTGTAGTATAGTGGTCAGTGTAGTATAGTGGTCAGTATAGTGTAGTATGGTGGTCAGTGTAGTGTAGTATAGTGGACAGTGTAGTGTAGTATAGTGGTCAGTGTAGTATGGTGGTCAGTGTAGTGTAGTATAGTGGACAGTGTAGTATGGTGGTCAGTGTAGTGTAGTGTAGTGGACAGTGTAGTGTAGTGGACAGTGTAGTATAGTGGACAGTGTAGTATAGTGGTCAGTGTAGTGTAGTATAGTGGTCAGTGTAGTGTAGTGTAGTGGACAGTGTAGTGTAGTGGACAGTGTAGTATAGTGGACAGTGTAGTATAGTGGACAGTGTAATATAGTGGTCAGTATAGTGTAGTATAGTGGACAGTGTAGTATGGCGGTCAGTATAGTGTAGTATAGTGGACAGTGTAGTATAGTGGTCAGTGTAGTGTAGTGTAGTGGTCAGTGTAGTGGACAGTATAGTGGACAGTATAGTATAGTGGTCAGTATAGTAGACAGTGTAGTATAGTGGTCAGTGTAGTGTAGTATAGTGGACAGTGTAGTATAGTGGTCAGTGTAGTGTAGTATAGTGGACAGTGTAGTATAGTGGTCAGTGTAGTGTAGTATAGTGGTCAGTGTAGTGTAGTATAGTGGACAGTGTAGTATAGTGGACAGTGTAGTATGGTGGTCAGTGTAATGTAGTGGTCAGTGTAGTGTAGTATAGTGGTCAGTGTAGTATAGTGGTCAGTGTAGTATAGTGGTCAGTGTAGTGTAGTATAGTGGTCAGTGTAGTGTAGTATAGTGGACAGTGTAGTATAGTGGAGAGTGTAGTATAGTGGACAGTGTACTGTAGTATAGTGGTCAGTGTAGTGTAGTATAGTGGTCAGTGTAGTATGGTGGTCAGTGTAGTATGGTGGTCAGTGTAGTGTAGTATAGTGGTCAGTGTAGTATGGTGGTCAGTGTAGTGTAGTATAGTGGTCAGTGTAGTATGGTGGTCAGTGTAGTGTAGTATAGTGGTCAGTGTAGTGTAGTATAGTGAACAGTGTAGTGTAGTATAGTGGTCAGTGTAGTGTAGTATAGTGGTCAGTGTAGTGTAGTATAGTGGTCAGTGTAGTGTAGTATAGTGGTCAGTGTAGTGTAGTATAGTGGTCAGTGTAGTGTAGTATAGTGGTCAGTGTAGTATAGTGGTCAGTGTAGTGTAGTATAGTGGACAGTGTAGTATGGTGGTCAGTATAGTGTAGTATAGTGGACAGTGTAGTGTAGTATAGTGGACAGTGTAGTGTAGTATAGTGGTCAGTGTAGTATGGTGGTCAGTATAGTGTAGTATAGTGGTCAGTGTAGTGTAGTATAGTGGTCAGTGTAGTGTAGTATAGTGGTCAGTATAGTGTAGTATGGTGGTCAGTGTAGTATAGTGGACAGTGTAGTGTAGTGGTCAGTGTAGTGGACAGTATAGTGGTCAGTGTAATATAGTGGACAGTATAGTATAGTGATCAGTGTAGTATAGTGGACAGTATAGTATAGTGGTCAGTGTAGTGTAGTATAGTGGACAGTGTAGTATGGTGGTCAGTGTAGTGTAGTATAGTGGTCAGTGTAGTGTAGTATAGTGGTCAGTGTAGTATAGTGGACAGTGTAGGATAGTGGTCAGTGTAGTGGACAATGTAGTGTAGTGGACAGTGTAGTTCTCAGTGTAGTGGACAGTGTAGTGTGTAGTGGTCAGTATAGGAATCAGGTAGGTCAGTACTATTGTATTTGAAGGGACTCGGGGATAGCTAAAAGTCCGCAGGTTAGGGGGCGCAAATTACTTGCCTTGCCCCGGGTGCTGACAACCCACACTACACCACTGGATGGATAGAGCCAAATACAGGACAATCGTAGAACAAAACCTGTTAGTCTGCAAAAGACTTGAGACCGGGGCAGAGGTTCACCTTCCAGCAGGACAATGACCCGAAACATCCAGCCAGAGCTACAATGGAATGGTTTAGATCTAAGAATATTCATGTGTTAGAATGGTCCAGTCACAGTCCAGACCTAAATCACATTGAGAATCTGTGACAAGACTTGAAAATTGCTGTTCACAGACGCTCTCCATCCAATCTGACAGAGCTTGAGATATTTTGCGAAGAAGAATGGGCAAAAATGTCCTCTCTAGATGTGCAAAGCTGGTAGAGACATCCCCAAAAAGACTTGTAGAGAAAGGGGGTTCTACAAAGTATTGACTCCGGGGGGGGCGCCATACAAATGCCCCCCCCCCACACTTTTCACATAATTATTTGTAAAAAAATATTATAAATCATTTATCATTTTCCTTCCACTTCACAATTATGTGCCACCGTGTGTTGGTCTATCACATAAAATCCCAATAAAATACATTTACGTTTTTGGTTGTAACATGACAAAATGTGGAACATTTCAAGGGGTATGAAAACTTTTTCAAGGCACTGTAGGATGTATGACATATAAGGCATATAGATATGACATATAGGGTATAGGGAATATAGGGTATGACATACAGGATAGAGGGCATATAGGTATGACATATAGGATGTAGGACAAATAGGGGATGAAATAAAGGGTATGACATCTAGGATATAGAGTGTATGGAATATAGGGCATAGGGCATATAGGGTATGAATATCATGGTATTAAAGGGTTCATTTTGGCTCATCTACCATAGAAGAATTCACACAATGATAATGTTCCATGCACTGGAATGTGATTTTGAAGCTCCAATAACATTGAGAAGAGAAGGCCTTTAAAGCTGAATTTCAGGTATGGACACTTTCACATGGTTTCATTGTCCAGCTTGTATGTATGTCTGTCCTATACCTCTGGGATCCTGGTGGAAACTGGAAATCACTGAAGAAAGCACCGCTAATATAAAACTACTACACCGCTACTTTAGCCTCTGGGTCCCATGCTGAGCGGCATGAGCACTATTCAGAGAGCATTTCACATTTCCTCAATGAACACAAAGCATTATCTGATTGGATGATGTGATGAGGTGTGATACTGACATCAAAATTTCCACCTCACCCAATCACAGAACGCCTTGCATTTACTGAGAAGAATGCAAGGCATTATATGAATGGTTCCTGTTCTGAGCGGGCATCCTCTAGTGTTCACTATGCAGCAGGGCGGCCACACCTCACGGGCTCTGGAAGGTAGTGGAGAGTGGAGATCACTGTAGTAGCAGTATAGTAGCAGCATCTATACAGTGATTTCCAGTTTCCACAGGGATGGGTATGGCGCATAAATACTTATATTGGTCCAAGCTGGAACATGTAACTAGGTACAAATTGCCATACCAGAAATCCAGCTTTAAAACTTTATAAATAAATCCACATACATTGCAGTATTGATGGACCTCTAAACACTTCCCATCCCACATATATATATATTTTTTTAGCAGAGGCCCTATAGAATAAAATGGCCGTGCAATTTTTGCAATGTCACGCTGTATTTACGCAGCGGTTTTTCAAACGCAATTTTTGGAGAAAAAAACACATTCACAAATTTAAAAACAAACACATAAATGTATGTGGGGGCTCTGAGGGGGACACAAATGTACATGGGGACTTTGAGGGGGACACAAATGTATGTGGGGAGCTCTGAGGGGGACATAAATGTACATGGGTTGCTCTGAGGGGGACATACATGTACATGGGGAGCTTTGAGGGGGACACAAATGTTTTTGGGGGCTCTCAGGGTGACATAAATGTACATGGGAGCTCTGAGGGGGACATAAATGTACATGGGGGCTCTGAGGGAGACATAAATGTGCATGGGGGCTCTGAGGGAGACATAAATGTACATGGGGGCTCTGAGGGAGACATAAATGTACATGGGGGCTCTGAGGGAGACATAAATGTGCATGGGGGCTCTGAGGGAGACATAAATGTGCATGGGGGCTCTGAGGGAGACATAAATGTGCATGGGGTGCTCTGAGGGGAACATACATGTACATGGGGGCTTTGGGGGGGAAACAAATGTATGTGGGGGTTATCAGGGGGACATAAATGTGCATGGGGTGCTCTGAGGGGGACATAAATGTACATGGGGGCTCTGAGGGGGACATAAATGTACATGGGGCTCTGACGGGGACACAAATGTATGTGGGGGCTCTCAGGGGAACATAAATGTGCATTGGGTGCTCTGTGGGGGACATAAATGTACATGGGGGTTTGAGGGGGACACAAATGTATGTGGGGGGCACTGAGGGGACATAAATATACATGGGAGCTCTAAAGGGGGACATAAATGTATTTGGGAGCTCTGAGGGGGACATAAATGTACATGGGGAGCTCTGAGGGGCACATAAATGTACGTGAAGGGTTTAAAGGGAGACATAAATGTACATGGGGGCTCTGAGGGAGACATAAATGCACACGGGGGCTCTGAGGGGGACATAAATGCACATGGGGGCTCTGAGGAAGACATAAATGTACATGGGGGCTCTGAGGGAGACATAAATGCACATGGGGGCTCTGAGGAGGACATAAATGCACATGGGGGCTCTGAGGAAGACATAAATGCACATGGGGGCTCTGAGGAAGACATAAATGCACATGGGGGCTCTGAGGGGGACATAAATGCACATGGGGCTCTGAGGAAGACATAAATGCACATGGGGGCTCTGAGGAAGACATAAATGCACATGGGGGCTCTGAGGGGGACATAAATGCACATGGGGCTCTGGGGGGGGCATAAATGTACATGGGGGCTATGAGGAGGACATAAATGCACATGGGGCTCTGGGGGGGCATAAATGTACATGGGGGGCTCTGAGGGGGACATAAATGTACATTAGGGGCTCTGAGGGGGACACAAATGTATGTGGGGGCTCTGAGGGGGACATAAATGTGCGTGGGTTGCTCTGAGGGGGACATAAATGTACATGGGGGCTCTGAGGAGGACATAAATGCACATGGGGCTCTGGGGGGGCCTAAATGTACATGGGAGGCTCTTAGGGGGACATAAATATACATTAGGGGCTCTGAGGGGGACACAAATGTATGTGGGGGCTCTGAGGGGGACATAAATGTACCTCAGGTGCTCTGAGGGGGACATAAATGTGCATGGGGGATTTGATGGGGACACAAATGTATGTGGGGGGCACTGAGGGGACATAAATATACATGGGAGCTCTGAGGGGGACATAAATGTACATGGGGTGCTCTGAGGGGGATATAAATGTACACAGGGGCATTGAGGGGGACACAAATGTATGTGGGGACACTGAGGGGGACATAAATGTACATGGGAGCTCTGAGGGGGACATAAATGTACATGGGGAGCTCTGAGGGAGACACAAATGTTTGTGGGGGCTCTCAGGGTGACATAAATGTACATAGGAGCTCTGAGGGGGACACAAATGTACATGGGGGCTCTGAGGGAGACATAAATGTGCATGTGGTGCTCTGAGGGGGACATACATGTACATGGGGGCTTTGGGGGGGGACACAAATGTATGTGGGGGTTATCAGGGGGACATAAATGTGCATGGGGTGCTCTGAGGGGGACATAAATGTACATGGGGCTCTGACGGGGACACAAATGTATGTGAGGGCTCTCAGGGGAACATAAATGTGCATTGGGTGCTCTGAGGGGGACATAAATGTGCATGGGGGATTTGATGGGGACACAAATGTATGTGTGGGGCACTGAGGGGACATAAATATACATGAGAGCTCTGAGGGGGACATAAATGCACATAGGGCTCTGGGGGGGGGCATAAATGTACATGGGGGCTCTGAGAGGGACATAAATGTACATGGGGCTCTAAAGGGGGACACACATGTATGTGGGGGGTTTAACGGGAGACATAAATGTACATGGGGGCTCTGAGGGGCACATAAATGTACGTGAAGGGTTTAAGGGAGACATAAATGTACATGGGGGCTCTGAGGGAGACATAAATGCACATGGGGGCTCTAAGGGGGACATAAATGCACATGGGGGCTCTGAGGGGGACATAAATGTACATGGGGTCTCCGAGAAGGACATGAATGCACATGGGGGCTCTGAGAGGGACATAAATGTACACGGGGGCTCTGAGGAGGACATAAATGTACATGGGGTCTCCGAGAAGGACATGAATGCACATGGGGGCTCTGAGAGGGACATAAATGTACATGGGGGCTCTGAGGAGGACATAAATGCACATAGGGCTCTGGGGGGGCATAAATGTACATTGGGGGGGCTCTGAGGGGGACATAAATGTACATTAGGCGCTCTGAGGGGGACACAAATGTATGTGGGGGCTCTGAGGGGGACATAAATGTGTGTGGGTTGCTCTGAGGGGGACATAAATGTACATGGAGGCTCTAAGGAGGACATACATGCACATGGGGCTCTGGGGGGGCTTAAATGTACATGGGGGCTCTAAGGGGGACATAAATGCACATGGGGGCTCTGAGGGGGACATACATGTACATGGGGGCTTTGGGGGGGACAAAAATGTATGTGGGGGCTCTCAGGGGAACATAAATGTGCATTGGGTGCTCTGAGGGGGACATAAATGTACATGGGGGATTTGAGGGGGACACATGTATGTGGGGGGCACTGAGGGGACATAAATATACATGGGAGCTCGGAGGGGGACATAAATGTATATGGGAGCTCTGAGGGGGACATAAATGTACATGGGGAGCTCTGAGGGGCACATAAATGTACGTGAAGGGTTTAAAGGGAGACATAAATGTACATGGGGGCTCTGAGGGAGACATAAATGCACATGGGGGCTCTGAGGGGGACATAAATGAAGATGGGGGCTCTGAGGAAGACACAAATGCACATGGGGGCTCTGAAGGGGACATAAATGTACATGGGGGCTCTGAGGAGGACATAAATGCACATAGGGCTCTGGGGGGGTGGGCATAAATGTACATGAGGGCTCTGAGGGGGACATAAATGTACATGGGGCTCTGAGGAGGACATAAATGCACATGGGGCTCTGGGGGGGGGTGGGCATAAATGTACATGGGGGCTCTGAGGGGGACATAAATGTACATTGGGGGCTCTGAAGGAGACATAAATGTACATTGGGGCTCTGAGGGGGACATAAATGTACATGGGGGCTTTGGGGGGGACACAAATGTATGTGGGGGTTCTGAGGGGGACATAAATGTACATGTGGTGCTCTGAGGGGGACATAAATGTACATGGGGGCTTTGAGGGGGACACAAATGTATGTGGGGGCACTGGGGGGGACATATATGTACATGGGAGCTCTGAGGGGGACATAAATGTACATGGGGAGCTCTGAGGGGGACACAAATGTACATTGGGGGGCTCTGAGGGAGACATAAATGCACATGGGGGCTCTAAGGGGGACATAAATGCACATGGGGGCTCTGAGGGGGACATAAATGTACATGGGGTCTCCGAGAAGGACATGAATGCACATGGGGGCTCTGAGAGGGACATAAATGTACACGGGGGCTCTGAGGAGGACATAAATGCACATAGGGCTCTGGGGGGGCATAAATGTACATGGGGGGGCTCTGAGGGGGACATAAATGTACATTAGGCGCTCTGAGGGGGACACAAATGTATGTGGGGGCTCTGAGGGGGACATAAATGTGTGTGGGTTGCTCTGAGGGGGACATAAATGTACATGGAGGCTCTAAGGAGGACATACATGCACATGGGGCTCTGGGGGGGCTTAAATGTACATGGGGGCTCTGAGGGGGACATACATGTACATGGGGGCTTTGGGGGGGACAAAAATGTATGTGGGGGCTATTAGGGGGACATAAATGTACATGGGGCTCTGACGGGGACACAAATGTATGTGGGGGCTCTCTGGGGAACATAAATGTGCATTGGGTGCTCTGAGGGGGACATAAATGTACATGGGGGATTTGAGGGGGACACATGTATGTGGGGGGCACTGAGAGGACATAAATATACATGGGAGCTCGGAGGGGGGACATAAATGTATATGGGAGCTCTGAGGGGGACATAAATGTACATGTTGAGCTCTGAAGGGCACATAAATGTACGTGAAGGGTTTAAAGGGAGACATAAATGTACATGGGGGCTCTGAGGGAGACATAAATGCACATGGGGGCTCTGAGGGGGACATAAATGCAGATGGGGGCTCTGAGGAAGACACAAATGCACATGGGGGCTCTGAAGGGGACATAAATGTACATGGGGGCTCTGAGGAGGACATAAATGCACATGGGGCTCTGGGGGGGTGGGCATAAATGTACATGGGGGCTCTGAGGGGGACATAAATGTACATTGGGGGCTCTGAAGGAGACATAAATGTACATGGGGGCTCTGAGGGGGACATAAATGTACATGGGGGCTTTGGGGGGGACACAAATGTATGTGGGGGCTCTGAGGGGGGCATAAATGTACATGTGGTGCTCTGAGGGGGACATAAATGTACATGGGGCTTTGAGGGGGACACAAATGTATGTGGGGGCACTGGGGGGGACATATATGTACATGGGAGCTCTGAGGGGGACATAAATGTACATGGGGAGCTCTGAGGGGGACACAAATGTACATTGGGGGGCTCTGAAGGAGACATAAATGTACATGGGGGTTCTGAGGGGGACATAAATGTACATGGGGCTTTGAAGGGGACACAAATGTATGTGGGGGGCTCTGAGGGGGACATAAATGTACATGGGGGCTCTGAGGGGGACATAAATGTACATGGGGCTCTGAGGGGGGACACAAATTTATGTGGGGGGCTCTGAGAGGGACATAAATATACATGGGGGCTCTGAGGGGGACATAAATGCACATGAGGGGCTCTGAGGGGGACATAAATGTACATGGGGCTCTGAGGGGGACATAAATGCACATGAGGGGCTCTGAGGGGGACATAAATGTACATGGGGCTCTGAGGGGGACACAAATGTATGTGGGGGGCTCTGAGGGGGACATAAATGTACATATGGGCTCTGAAGGGGGACATAAATGTACATGGGGCTCTGAGGGGGGACACAAATTTATGTGGGGGGCTCTGAGAGGGACATAAATGCACATGGGGGCTCTGAGGGGGACATAAATGCACATGAGGGGCTCTGAGGGAGACATAAATGCACATGGTTGCTCTGAGGGGGACATAAATGTACATGGGGGGCTCTGAAGGAGACATAAATGTACAAGGGGGTTTAAAAGGGAGACATAAATGTACATGGGGGCTCTGAGGGGGACATAAATGTACATGGGGGCTCTGAGGGGGACATAAATTTACATGGGGGCTCTGAGGGGGACATAAATGTACATGGGGGGCTCTGAAGGAGACATAAATGTACTTGGGGGTTTAAAAAGGAGACATAAATGTACATGGGGGCTCTGAGGGGGACATAAATGTATGTGGGGGCACTGAGGGGGACATAAATGTACATGGGGGCTCTGAGGGGGACATAAATTTACATGGGGGCTCTGAGGGGGACATAAATGTACATGGGGGGCTCTGAGGGAGACATAAAGGTACATGGGGGCTCTGAGGGAGACATAGATGCACATGGGGGCTCTGAGGGGGACATAAATGCACATGGGGCTCTGGACATAAATGCGCATGGGGCTCTGGGGTGGACATAAATGTACATGGGGGGCTCTGAGGGGGACATAAATGTACATGGGGGGCTCTGAGGGGGACATAAATGTACATTAAGGGCTCTGAGGGGGACATAAATTTGCGTGTGGCTGTGATGGGGACACAACTTTTTTGGACCGCAAATTTGTGTATAATATACAATGTGGCCCTTGAAGTGAAGAGTTTGGAGACCCCTGGAATAGACAATAAAATAATAGGGTAGAATAGAAAAGAATAAAATAAAATCGAAAAAATGTGCAGAATATAATATAATAATAAGAATATAATGGTCTTATGAAATTTGAATTTTGAATAGAATAGAATCAGTTATTCTTCACAATGAATTCAGATTGATTCAATATTTTCAATTCAAATTTGATTCAAATTCATTTTGAATACTTCAAATCCATTGGAGAAATTTGAATAAGTTAGGAGCCAGTCACATCACTGGGGTGCCTTAGTGCACAAGCAAATGAATAGGCTGCAAGTGCATCATAAAAGGTGAATTTACCATTTCGGGCAGCGCACCACACCCCAATGCATATAGGTACATTGCCTCCTAATGCATTAGCAGCAAGATGTTTTGGGATGCCACCACAGATGGACAAATGAACATGTGGCCACCTTAGCACAACCCTGTAGTGTGAATGATCGCTGAGGAAAAGGAGTGACCTGGCTGAAATACATTTGTAGAGGTATCTCCACCATTCATCTACAATGACATCATCTCCATGTGTTATGGCTTTCTTACCTTTTCAGCGTCCAACTTTTTAAAATATACTGGAATATTTGGGGGAATAGTCTAGGGAGAGAGAAAGAGAGTTATGGGGTGAAAATTTCAAATGTCCCACAATTCTTTGCGTTCAGTCTGATGAGATTTTGCTAGATCAGTCAACCATTCCTGGCAGAGCTGATCACATGGTAAAGGGCCGTTTTGAATGGCCTTTTACCTCGATCTGTGATCAGCTGTGTCTGAAGGGGGGCGGGTTCTGGGAGGATGTCAATGGAAGCCCTCCCAGAACTGGATGACTGTGCAGTAGCTTTCTTTTGGCTATAGCGCGTTTGGCAATCGGTTAACAGAACTTCAATGAATGCAGGATTTACCAACAATGGCCATCTACATAAACTCTAAAAAGGAGAGTCACACTAATTTGACCTTCAGCCCTGGAAACCCTTTTGAATCTTTGAAATGGCATGAAATACTATTCTGTAATATGGGGCATAAGGATGGGCCAATGGTTCTGTTGGAACCTAGGTTCGGACCAAACTTTTGACCGTTTGTTCCCCTGTTCAGTGGGGAGCCAAGCATCATATATAGAAGAGGTATTTCTACTGCTGTCAATGGTTTCTCAGGAAGCAGCAGGTGCTTGTCCCCGCCACATAAGCAAATGGTTAGGGACAGAAATCACCATCTAAATATGACCACTGGCCATTTAGCCAATGATGTCACCACAATCTGTGCCCCTTCCCTTATATAGCTAATGACAACTCAGGCTAGTGGTACCCCGGGGATCAGTTGTGTGCACCAGGTCATCGAGCCATAAAGGACTTGTCAAACGTTTGGGTGCTTTTACTGTTGGGTTACATCTTTTTTTGAGAATGAGAAAGGGTACCATGTACCTCATACTCATTCACAAAGTGGGTCAGTATCTGAGGGGCCTCTTATTGAATAAAGGGGGCTTCCACATTCTGATAAGTCCCCTGCTGGCAGACCCCCGCAACCACTGGCCAGGGTTGTAGGGAAGAGGCCCCTGTCCTCATCAACATGGGCACAAGGTGCTTTGCCAAGGGGCTCCCCCCTGACAAGGCATCCGCTCATGTTGAGGGCATGTGACCTGGTATGGTTCAGGGTGGTGCATGCCCTTCTCTGTCAGCCAAGCTCAGATTAAAGTCTAATAGAGATTTCCTAGGGGGCTGCATGCATTTTTTTGTGAGGTACATCTTTAAAGTCCATACCAGATTCAGCTTGTGTGAAAAAAAAAATGATAAACATTTCACGTGGGTACAGTGTAGCATGATCGCGTAATTGTCATTCAAAGTGTGACAGCGCTGAAAGCTGAAAATTGTCCTGGGCAGGAAGAGGGTGAAAATGCCCTGTAGGCAAGTGGTTACTACCCCCTTGCTCATTAGCCAAGAAAATGGGAATTTTTAATTTGACAGATTCGTCTCCCTTTAATTTCAGTGGGGTTTGGGCACCTTTGGTGAAGTTCACCAAAGAACGCTCAAACCAAACCCAGGGCAGTTTGGCTCATTTCTAACAGGAGGTAGCGCCGTCTTACCTTATTTTTCACCTTATCCAGGATGAACATGACTTGCTCTAGGGTGGTTGGGTTTACTTTGGCACGTTGGTGGGGTAAAGCGGCAATGCCACCCAGGAGACAGAAGAGAACGGTGCAGGAAATGCTCATTGATGTCATCGTGGTCTTGTACAAGTCTTCCGCCCCGTGATGTAGATAGGAATTGTGTGCATTGCCATCTTGGTGCGAGTTTTATATGCGAGTTTGAAACCTCAGCCGGAAATTATAAGCTTTACACTAGAATTCAGATTCAGCTATTTGTGCTTCATATCTAATCACCCAATCGCTGATAATAAAATCCCACTTTGTATAAGTGTAACATGAAGCTTATCTAATGTCTCGTATGACAGACCAAAAAAATTAGATGGAGGTGGCGGAAAAACGCCAAAAAAGTAAATTCAGGGACCTATTTTGATATTTTAAGGTTTTTCTGTGGAAAATGCCATCACTGATTACCTTAATTATTAATAATAGTTTTCCAGAACAATTTCCATCAGTAATATATATTTTGCAATTGAAATCTGACATTCTTTGACGCTTTTTTTTTTTCACCACCATAATCCATACCTGGGGTAGCATTAAATTATTTTGCTGTCCATTCATATTTCATTTATTTATACATGGAAAAAAAATCTGAACAAATATATATACTTTTTTAATCAAATGTAAGGGTTTATAGTGTATACATTAAAATTGGATGAGAGAAAAAGACAAAAACAATAAATTCAAAATTAGAACACCATATCATTTTGCTGGTTGTATATTTCATTATATTTATTTATTTATTCATACACTTAACAACTGAAAAAAAGCTGAACAAGTGTGAGTGTGTGTGTGTATATATATATATATATATATATATATATATATATATATATATATATATATATATATATATATATATATATACAGTATATACTGCTCAAGAAAATGAAAATAACACTTTGAAAATACATCAGATCTCAATGGGGAAAAAAATCTCTGCGTAATGTGTTAGGATCTATACTGGTATGGACTGGGTGATGTGTTAGGATCTATACTGGTATGGACTGGGTAATGTGTTAGGATCTATACTGGTATGGACTAGGTAATGTGTTAGGATCTATACTGGTATAGACTGGGTAACGTGTTAGGATCTATACTGGTATGGACTGGGTAATGTGTTAGGATATATACTGGTATGGACTGGGTGATGTGTTAGGATCTATACTGGTATGGACTGGGTAATGTGTTAGGATCTATACTGGTATGGACTGGGTAATGTGTTAGGATCTATACTGGTATGGACTGGGTAATGTGTTAGGATCTATACTGGTATGGACTGGGTAATGTGTTAGGTTCTATACTGGTATGGACTGGGTGATGTGTTAGGATCTATACTGGCATGGACTGGGTAATGTGTTAGGATCTATACTGGTATGGACTGGGTAATGTGTTAGGATCTATACTGGTATGGACTGGGTAATGTGTTAGGATCTATACTGATATGGACTGGGTAATGGGTTAGGATCTATATTGGTATGGACTGGGTAATGTGTTAGGATCTATACTGGTATGGACTAGGTAATGTGTTAGGATCTATACTGGTATAGACTGGGTAATGTGTTAGGATCTATACTGGTATGGACTGGGTAATGTGTTAGGATCTATACTGGTATGGACTGGGTAATGTGTTAGGATCTATACTGGTATGGACTAGGTAATGTGTTAGGATCTATACTGGTATAGACTGGGTAATGTGTTAGGATCTATACTGGTATGGACTGGGTGATGTGTTAGGATCTATACTGGTATGGGCTGGGTAATGTGTTAGGATCTATACTGGTATGGACTGGGTAATATGTTAGGATCTATACTGGTATGGGCTGGATAATATGTTAGGATCTATACTGGTATGAACTGGATAATATGTTAGGATCTATACTGGTATGAACTGGATAATATGTTAGGATCTGTACTGGTATGGACTGAGTAATGTGTTAGGATCTATACTGGTAGTGACTGGGTAATGTGTTAGGATCTATACTGGCATGGACTGGGTAATGTGTTAGGATCTATACTGGTATGGGCTGGGTAATGTGTTAGGATCTATACTGGTATGGGCTGGGTAATGTGTTAGGATCTATACTGGTATGGACTGGGCAATGTGTTAGGATCTATACTGGTATGGACTGAGTAATGTTAGGATCTATACTGGTATGGACTGGGTAATGTGTTAGGATCTATACTGGTATGGACTGGGTGATATGTTAGGATCTATACTGGTATGGACTGGGTAATGTGTTAGAATCTATACTGGCATGGACTGGGTAATGTGTTAGGATCTCTACTGATATGGACTGGGTAATGTGTTAGGATCTATACTGGTATGGACTGGGTAATGTGTTAGGATCTATACTGGTATGGACTGGGTAATGTGTTAGGATCTATACTGGTATGGACTGGGTAATGTGTTAGGATCTATACTGGTATGGACTGGGCAATGTGTTAGGATCTATACTGGTATGGACTGGGTAATGTGTTAGGATCTATACTGGTATGGACCAGGTAATGTGTTAGGATCGATATTGGTATGGACTGGGTAATGTGTTAGGATCTATACTGGTATGGACTGGGTAATGTGTTAGGATCTATACTGGTATAGACTGGGTAATGTGTTAGGATCTATACTGGTATGAACTGGGTAATATATTAGGATCTATACTGGTATGGACTGGGTAATGTGTTAGGATCTATACTGGTATGGGCTGGGTAATGTGTTAGGATCTATACTGGTATGGACAGGGTAATGTGTTAGGATCTATACTGGTATGGACAGGGTAATGTGTTAGGATCTATACTGGTATGGACTGGGTAATGTGTACTGGTATGGACTGGGTAATGTGTTAGGATCTATACTGGTATGGACTGGGTAATGTGTTAGGATCTATACTGGTATGGGCTGGGTAATGTGTTAGGATCTATACTGGTATGGACTGGGTAATGTGTACTGGTATGGACTTGGTAATGTGTTAGGATCTATACTGGTATGGACTGGGTAATGTGTTAGGATCTATACTGGTATGGACAGGGTAATGTGTTAGGATCTATACTGGTATGGACTGGGTAATGTGTACTGGTATGGACTGGGTAATGTGTTAGGATCTATACTGGTATGGACTGGGTAATGTGTACTGGTATGGACTGGGAAATGTGTTAGGATTTATACTGGTATGGGCTGGGTAATGTGTTAGGATCTATACTGGTATGGACTGGGTAATGTGTACTGGTATGGACTGGGTAATGTGTTAGGATCTATACTGGTATGGACTGGGTAATGTGTTAGGATCCATACTGGTATGGACTGGGTAATGTGTTAGGATCTATACTGGTATGGACTGGGTGATATGTTAGGATCTATACTGGTATGGACTGGGTAATGTGTTAGGATCTATACTGGTATAGACTGGGTATTGTGTTAGGATCTATACTGGTATGGACTGGGTAATGTGTACTGGTATGGACTGGGTAATATGTTAGGATCTATACTGGTATGGGCTGGATAATATGTTAGGATCTATACTGGTATGAACTGGATAATATGTTAGGATCTATAATGGTATGGACTGAGTAATGTGTTAGGATCTATACTGGTAGTGACTGGGTAATGTGTTAGGATCTATACTGGTAGGGACTGGGTGATATGTTAGGATCTATACTGGTATGGACTGGGTAATGTGTTAGGATCTATACTGGTATGGACTGGGTGATGTGTTAGGATCTATACTGGTATGGACTGGGTAATGTGTTAGGATCTATACTGGTATGGATTAGGTAATGTGTTAGGATCCATACTGGTATGGACTGGGTAATGTGTTAGGATCTATACTGGTATGGACTGGGTAATGTGTACTGGTATGGACTGGGCAATGTGTTAGGATCTATACTGGTATGGACTGGGTAATGTGTTAGGATCTATACTGGTATGGACAGGGTAATGTGTTAGGATCTATACTGGTATGGACTGGGTAATGTGTACTGGTATGGACTGGGTAATGTGTACTGGTATGGACTGGGAAATGTGTTAGGATTTATACTGGTATGGGCTGGGTAATGTGTTAGGATCTATACTGGTATGGACTGGGTAATGTGTACTGGTATGGACTGGGTAATGTGTTAGGATCTATACTGGTATGGACTGGGTAATGTGTTAGGACCTATACTGGTATGGACTGGGTAATGTGTTTTGGATCTATACTGGTATGGACTGGGTAATGTGTTAGGATCCATACTGGTATGGACTGGGTAATGTGTTAGGATCTATACTGGTATGGACTGGGTGATATGTTAGGATCTATACTGGTATGGACTGGGTAATGTGTTAGGATCTATACTGGTATGGACTGGGTGATGTGTTAGGATCTATACTGGTATGGACTGGGTAATGTGTTAGGATCTATACTGGTATGGATTAGGTAATGTGTTAGGATCCATACTGGTATGGACTGGGTAATGTGTTAGGATCTATACTGGTATGGACTGGGTAATCTGTTAGGATCTATAGTGGTAAGGACTAGGTAATGTGTTAGGATCCATACCGGTATGGACTGGGTAATGTGTTCAGAAGGAAAGGATGTGACATCGTTTGATGGAAATGAAAATTATCGCCCTACAGAGGGCTGAATTCAAAGACACCTCAAAAACAAAAGTGAAAAAGTGATGTAGCAGGCGAGTCCATTTTGCTGAGATTTTATTGCAGCAACTCAGAATGGTCCTCAGTAGCTTGTATGTATGCCTGACAATGTCTGGGCATGCTTCTACTGAGACAAAGAATAGTGTCCTGGGGTATTTCCTCCCATATCTGGTCCCGGGCATCACTGAGGTGCAACCTGACGATGTTGGATGGACCAAAACATAATGTTCCAGAGGTGTTCTATTGGATTTAGGTCAGGCGAGCGTGGGGGGCCATTCAATGGTATTAAATCCTCCATCCTCCAGGAACTGGCTGCATACTCTCACCACATAAGGCCAGGCATTGTCATGCACAGGAGGAACCCAGGACCCACTGCACCAGCGTAAGGTCTGACAATGGATCCAAGGATTTCATCCCGATACATAATGGCAGTCAGGGTGCCATTGTCTAACCTGTAGAGTCTGTGCGTCCCTCCATGGATATGCCTCCCCAGACCATCACTGACCCACCACCAAACCGGTCATGCTGAACAATGTTAGAGGCATCATAGCATTCTCCACGGCTTCTCCAGACCCTTTCATGTCTGTCACGTGTGCTCAGGGTGAACTTGCTCTCATCTTTGAAAGGCACAGGGCGCCAGTGTTGGACCTACCAATTCTGGTGTTCAATGGAAAATGCCAATTAAGATCCACGGTGCTGGGGAGTGGGCACGGGACCCAATAGAGGACGTCGGGCCCTCAGGCCACCCTCATGAAGTCTGTTTCTGATTGTTTGGTCAAAGACTTTCACACCAATGGCCTGATGGAGGTCATTTTGTAGGGCTCTGGTAGTGCTCATCCTGTTCCTTTTACTCTAAAAAGCAGATACCGGTCCTGCTGATGGGTTAAGGACCTTATACAGCCCTGTCCAGCTCTCCTAGAGTAACTGCCTGTCTCCTGGAATCTCCTCCATGCTCTTGAGACTGTGCTGGGAGACACAGCAAACCTTCTGGCAATGGCACGTATTGATGTGCCATCCTGGAGGAGTTGGACCGCCTGTGCAACCTCTATAGGGTCCAGGTATCGCCTCATGCTACCAGTAGTGACACTGACCCTAGGGAAATGCACAACTAGTGAAAAACATTCAGAAAAGATGAGTAGGGAAAACAAATGTCAGTGGTCTCCACCTGTAAAACCATTCCTGTTTTAGAGGTCATCTCATTGTTGCCCATCTAGTGCACCTGTTGGTAATTTCATTAACATCAAAGCAGCTGAAAGGAATTAACAATCCCCTCTGCTATTTACCTGACCAGATTAATATACCAGGAGTTTCATTGACATGATGCTATACTAAGTGTTCCTTTAATTTTTTAGCAATATATATATATATATATATATATATATATATATATATATATATATATATATATATATACACACACACACATATTATAGATAGATAGATAGATAGATAGATAGATAGATAGATAGATAGATAGATAGATAGATAGAGAGGGAGAGAGAGATATCTCTAGATATAGATATCTCTATCTATCTATCTATCTATCTATCTATCTATCTATCTATCTATCTATCTATCTATCTATCTATCTATCTATCTATCGTATCTATCTATCTATCTATCTATCTATCTATCTAGCTATCTATCTATCTATCTATCTATCTATCTATCTATCTATCTATCTATCTATCTATCTATCGATCTATCGATCTATAATATGTTTATATATTTATTGCTCGATAGATAGATAGATAGATAGATAGATAGATAGATAGATAGATAGATAGATAGATAGATAGATACGATAGATACGATAGATAGATAGATAGATAGATAGATAGATAGATAGATAGATAGATAGATAGATAGATAGATAGATAGATAGATAGATAGATATATCTGTAGATATAGATATTTCTCTCTCTCTCTCTCTCTCTCTCTCTCTCTCTCTATATATATGTATATATATGTATATATATATATATATATATATATATATAATGTTTATTTTTTTTAAATTAATGTATAGAATAACAACACGATGAGAAAAGAAGATTACAGAAACAATAAATTCTAAATTATAACCACATATATTGTACAGAGATTGCAAGAAGATTGCAAAAAAAAATGTAGACAATTGCAGATAAAATTGCATCATCTGACAGTGGTTAACCTCAAACACATTTTTTAAAATGTAATATTTTATCAATTAAAAGAAATAAAATGAAGAGAAAACATATCCCTTAAATATTATGGAGTTTTACATGTTCAAAGCAAGGCTTCCATTATTTAAATAAGTAGGGCAAATTATTTTCTCTATAATATTGTTGTTTTTCTAAGATAAAGAGATGAAGAAAATAGTAAAAATGTAGTCCATTGCAGATACAAATGACGGTAACTCTCTGACAGTAACTCATTTTTCAAATCTAACTTTAATCAATTAAAACAAAATAAAATTACCATTAAAGTTAAAAAATATCTATCAGAAGGAAAACAAAATGTCATCCTAAATAATATGGTGTTTTATGTGTTCAAACCAAGGCTTCCATTATTTATATACAGTAAGTAAATAAGGGAAATTATTTTTATTTAGATATTGCTGTTTTTCTAATATAAAGAGATTAAAGATTGTGAAAAAAAACTAGGCCATTGTAGACAAAAATTTGAAATTTGACAATGACTAACCTAAAAGACTTTTTTTTAACCTAATATTAATCAATTAAAAAAAATATTTAAAGGTAAAAACAAACGAGGAGGAAAAAATCCCATTTTAAATATTATGGAGTTTTATGTGTTCAAACCAAGTCTTCCCTTATTTATAGAAGTAAAGGAAATGATTTTTATTTATAATACATTTTTTTTTTTTACTTTCTTTGTTGTTTGAGATTTGTTTCTTCCATTCTGATGGAGAAGGAATTGTGTCAGATTTCCAATGTCTTGGTGATTTTTTTTTTTAGCAGCCATGATGATTATAGAGTTTATAATATAATTTTCAGAGGGGTAGGTCTGTTATTTGGTGTATGTAAGATCATTTTCTTTTCATTGCATTTTGGACCAAGAATATTTGAAAAAGTAATGTATCCAAAGTAAGAATTTTTTTGGTGTAATTTAGCCAGTCATGATTGAACATGCTTGTTTGTGAACCCACTCCGAGCTGTTGATACACTGGAAAATTATAACGACATATAATATACTAAAAAATGTAGGTCATTGCAGAAAAAAATGTATCATTTGACAGTGGTTAACATTAAAAAAAAAACCTTCAAATCTAATTTTATTCAATTAAAACAAAATTCAATTATCTTTAATTGAACTATCTTTAATTTAATCTTTAAAAATATCTCTTGTGGGAGGAAAAACATCTCCAAACCAAGGCTTCCATTATTTAAAGAAGTAAGGGGAATTAATGTTTATCTATCTATCTCTATCTATCTATCTATATATATATATATATATATATATATATATACATATATCTATCTATCTATATATATATATATAAACATTAATTCCCCTTACTCCCCTTTACTTCTTCTGTATATATATATATATATATATATTTTATATATATATATATATATATATATATATATATATATATATATATACAGTGCCTTTAAAAAGTATTCACACCCCATTGGTATTTTCCATATTTTGTCATGTTACAGCCAAAAATGTAAATGTATTTTATTGGGATTTTATGTGATAGACCAACACAAAGTGGCACATAATTGTGAAGTGGAAGGACAATGGTAAATGGTTTTCAACATTTTTTACAAATAAATATGTGAAAAGTGTGTGGGGGGCATTTGTATGGCGCCCCCTTTACTCTGATACCCCTAACTAAAATTTAGTGGAACCAATTCCCTTCAGAAGTCACCTAATTAGTAAATAGAATTCACCTGTGTGTAATTTAATTTCAGTATAAATACAGCTGTTCTGTGAAGCCCTCAGAGGTTTGTTAGAGAACCTTAGTGAACAAACAGCCTCATGAAGGCCAAGGAACACAACAGACAGGTCAGGGATAAAGTTGTGGAGAAGTATAAAGCAGGGTTAGGTTATAAAAAAAAATCTCCCAAGCTTTGAACATCTCACGGAGCTCTGTTCAATCCATCATCGGAAAATGGAAAGAGTATGGCACAACTGCAAACCTACCAAGACATGGCTGTCCACCTAAACTGACTGGCAAGGAGAGCATTAATCAGAGAAGAGCCAAGAGGTCCATGGTAACTCTGGAGGAGCTGCAGAGATCCACAGCTCAGGTGGGAGAATCTGTCCACAGGACAACTATTAGTCGTGTTCTCCACAAATCTGCCCTTTATGGAAGAGTGACAAGAAGAAAGACATTGGTGAAAGAAAGTCATAAGAAGTCCTGTTTGCAGTTTGAGAGAAGCCATGTGGGGGACACAGCAAACATGTGGAAGAAGGTGCTCTGGTCAGATGAGACCAAAATTCTACTTTTTGGCCTAAAAGTAAAACGTTACGTGTGGTGGAAAATTAAAACTGCACATCACCCTGAACACACCATCCAGCAGAGACAGGAAAGCTGGTCAGAGTTGATGGGAAGATGGATGGAGCCAAATACTGGGCAATCTTGGAAGAAAACCTGTTAGAGTCTGCAAAAGACTTGAGACTGGGACGGAGGTTCACCTTCCAGCAGGACAACGACCCGAAACATACAGCCAGAGCTACAATGGAATGGTTTAGATCAAAGCGTATTCATGTGTTAGAATGGCCCAGTCACAGTCCAGACCTAAATCACATTGAGAATCTGTGGCAAGACTTGAAAATTGCTGTTCACAGACGTTCTCCATCCAATCTGACAGAGCTTGAGCTATTTTACAAAGAAGAATGGGCAAAAATGTCCCTCTCTAGATGTGCAAAGCTGGTAGAGACATCCCCAAAAAGACTTGCAGCTGTAATTGCAGAGGAAGGGGGTTCTACAAAGTATTGACTCCGGGGGGCGCCATACAAATGCCCCCCCACACTTTTCACAGATTTATTTGTATCATTTAGCATTTTCCTTCCACTTCACAATTATGTGCCACTTTGTTGGTCTATCACATAAAATATAGGGATGGGCTTGATGTTCGAGTCGAATGTAGGTGCGACTTGAACAACAGCTGTTTGTTTGTTTGTAGAACAAACGAACATATGGGGCGCTCGTGGAAAGTTCGCCCGCCGTGGAGCACCCCATAATGCACTGCGAGATTGCAGTGCATTGACGGCTACTGATTGGCCAAAGAATGCACCTGACCTGCATGCTTAAGCCAATCACAGCGCGATGTGCTGTGAGAGCCATGATTGACCAAAGGCAGGATGCCTTTGGCCAATCATGGCTCAGGGGTTAAGTCCATGCCCCCCACTATATAGGGCTTCTGCTTACACGGCGGCCGTATACAGTGAATGAATGGCAGGTAGTTAGTGTATAGTGCAGTCAGTGTAGTATATATAATACAGTTCAGAGTATATAGTGCAGTCTGTGTAGTATATATAATACAGTTTAGAGTATATAGTGAAGTCCACGTAGTATATATAATAAAGTTCAGAGTATATAGTGCAGTCAGTGTAGTATATATAATACAGTTTAGAGTATATAGTGAAGTCAGTGTAGTATATATAATACAGTTTAGAGTATATAGTGAAGTCCACGTAGTATATATAATAAAGTTCAGAGAATATAGTGCAGTCAGTGTAGTATATATAATAAAGTTCAGAGTATATAGCGCAGTCAATGTAGTATATATAATACAGTTCAGAGTATATAGTGCAGTCAGTGTAGTATATATATTACAGTTCAGAGCATATAGTGCAGACCATGTAGTATATATAATACAGTGTAGAGTACATAGTGCCATCAGTATAGTATATATAATACAGTGCAGAGTATATAGTGCCATCAGTATAGTATATATAATAGATTGCAGAGTATATAGTGCAGTCTTTGTAGTATATATAATACAGTGTAGAATATATAGTGCAGTCAGTGTAGTATATATATTACAGTGAGGGTATATAGTGCAGTGCAGAGTATATAATATAGTGTATTGAAGTGGTTAAGGGGAACCCTATGACAGAATTAAGAAAAAAAGGCGTGGGGTCCCCCCCAAAATCCATACCGGGCCCTTTGGGTCTGGCATAGATTTTAAGGGGGAACTCCATGGCAAAATTTTTAAAAAATTGGTGTGGGGTCACCCCCAAAACCCATATTTATTTGTATAATTTATCATTTTACTTCCACTTCACAATTATGTGCCACTTTGTGTTGGTCTATCACATAAAATATAGGGATGGGCTCGATGTTCGAGTCGAACGTAAGTTCGACTTGAACATCAGCTGTTTGTTTGTTTGTAGAACAAACGAACATATGGGGCACTTGCGGCAAGTTCGCCCATCGGGGAGCACCCCATAATGCGCTGCAAGATCGCAGTGCATTGACGGCTGCTGATTGGCCAAAGCGTGCACCTGACCTGCATGCTTTGGCCGATCACAGCGCTATGTGCTGTGAGAGCCATGATTGGCCAAAGGCATGATGCCTTTGGCCAATCATGGCTCAGGGGTTAAGTCCATGCCCCCCACTATATAAGGCTGCTGCTTACACGGCGGCCGTATATAATGTATGAATGGAGATTAGGCAGGTTGTTAGTGTATAGTGCAGTCAGTGTAGTATATATAATACAGTTCAGAGTATATAGTACAGTCAGTGTAGTATATATAATACAGTTCACGGTATATAGTGCATTAAGTTTAATATATAAAAAACAGTGCAGAGTATTTAGTGCAGTCAGTGTAGTATAGATAATATAGTTCACAATATATAGTGCAGTCCGTGTAGTATATATAATACAGTGCAGAGTATATAGTGCCATCAGTATAGTATATATAATAGATTGCAGAGTATATAGTGCAGTCATTGTAGTATATATAATAGAGTGGAGAATGTATAGTGCAGTCAGTGTAGTATATATAATACAGTGCAGGGTATATAGTGCAGAGTATATAATACAGTGTATTAAAGTGGTTAAGGGGAACCCTATGACAGAATTAAGAAAAAAACAGTGTGGGGTCCCCCCAAAAATCCATACCGGGCCCTTTGGGTCTGGCATAGATTTTAAGGGGGAACTCCATACCAAAATAAAAATAAAATATCCCAAAACCCATACCAGACCTTTATCCGAGCATGCAGCCTGGCAGGCCAGGAAAAGGAAGGGACAATCGAGCGCCCCCCCCCCCCCCCTCCTGAACCATACCAGGCCGCTTGCCCTGAAAATGGGGAGGGTGCTTTAGGGTGCCCCCCAAAGCACCTTGTCCCCATGTTGATGGGGACAAGGGCCTCTTCCCAACAACCCTGGCCAGTGGTTATTAGGGTCTGCGGGCGGGGGGGGGGGGATTTTTCGGGATCTGGAAGCTCCCTTTAACATGGGTTTCCTTAATTATAATTTGTAATGAAGCTATATATATATATATATATATATATATATATATATATATATATATTACACAATCTCTCACAAAGTTGCATACAAAATACAGGTTACACATCTTATATTGTATTATTCTGTTAACACCTCTATCAACCCTAAGTTATTAACTTATGACTTCTGTTTTGTTATACAAAAGTTCCTATCTACCTAATGGGAATACCCCTCAATAATCACTCACACAGACAGAGAAATTAAAAATAAAAAAAGGGAAAAAACACAAAAAAATATATATTTTTTAATTTTTTGTATCATGTTTAATTTAGTATCTGTCAAAGGTATAAAATACTTTAGAAATTGGTCTTGTTGTTAGGGGCATGTTATTGAGTTTTGTTTTTTTTTTCATTTATAAGACCTTTTCTTTTTTCAGTAGGTGCACAAAATTACTCCCATTCTTCAGAATTCAGTTGGAATGGTGCACCCAGGTTTGTATTTTCAAAGTTCAATCTGATCCATTCTAATGTAGCATCCTGGTGTTTAGGCAGGTTTGCTCCTAAATTTACCTATAGCAACCTTGGCCTATTGTTAGGGATCAATTGAGTTCACTCTAAGTCTGGAATTGCTGCACTTCTCTCTTCTACCACTGGGTGGCTGGGTACCGGGTGGCATTAGATAAGACAAGGGCAAAGAAAGGACAGATTAGGAGCATATGGGGTAGCTCAGCCAATGGGTAGGGGTTTTCTTAAATCCCTTGACCTGCTGGGAGAACCTATATATTTGGGTGGAGTCAGGTGATCTGAGTTCTGTGCCACCTGGACAGTTGTCTGGGTGTGTTGTTTTGCCCGGGCTGCTAGGCCGGAGTTTGGGCCTATCCAGGGTTGGGATTGTGGCTTACAGTCCAACCAGAAGTGACAGTTCTGTTGGTTGGAGAACCTGTCAGTGGTTGGAGGTAGAGGGGAAGCTGTCGCCACTAAGGGACCAACCACCTTATTACCAGAGACCACAGTGAGTAGCTGAAGCAAGAACCGGAGCAGTATTCTCACCAACCGGGGACAGTGAAGAGTTGGAAAACTTCAGCGGGTATTAAGCCAGGGACCGATCAGACCAGTGGAGGTGAGACTTGAGGAAGATACTACAGTGGTGTAGTGGTTAGCTCTCTCACCTAGCAGCGATAGGGTTTCTGGTTCAAATCCCAACCATGACACCATCTGCCTGGAGTTTGCATGCTCTCCCGGTGCCTGCGTGGGAGTACTCTGGTTTCCTCCCACCCTCCAAAGACATGCTGGTAGGTTAATCAGATCTTGTCTATAAGTTGGTCCTAGTATGTGTTTGTAAGTGCGTTGGGACCCTGCAGGGTAAAGGACTGCGTGATATCAAGATGCAACTCAACTCAATGGTGAAGATTGGAGGAGCTCAAGGGATTCAGTGGTGGTGAATCATCTGGTCTAGTGAGAGAAAGGGACTGGGAGCTCAGTGGGCTGAAGAGCTACAAGAAGTGATTGTAGTGGAAGTGATGGAACTGTTACACCTTGTGTTAGAAATTGTTAACCACTTCAATACCGAGCACTTTCACCCCTTTCCTTCCCAGGCCAGCTTTCAGCGCTCTCGCACTTTCAAGGACAATTGCGCGGTCATGCAACACTGTACCCAAATGACACTTTTATCACTTTGCTCACACAAATAGAGCTTTCTTTTGGTGGTATTTATTCACGACTCCGTTTTTTTTTTATTTTTTGCGATATAAGCGAAAAAAAGAGTGGAAATTTTGAAAAAAAAAAAAGATTTTTTCTACTTTCTATTTGAAAAGAAATCCAATAGAATCTATTTTTTTTTTCATAAATTTAAGCTAAAATGTATTCTGCTACATGTCTTTGGTAAAAAAAAATCCTGTTAATAATTGGTTTGTGTGATCACAGACAGATGTGCGCAGATGATCATTGGGACATGTGATTTTATTGTTACATATGTGGGGGAAAGGTGTTTTACTGTGTGGGGACGTGTGTGGTGACAGTGTTTTGGGGACATTATTTTGGGGACATTGTGTGGGGACATGTGTGTGGTGACAGTGTTTTGGGGACACTATTTTGGGGACATTGTGTGGGGACATGTGTTGGGACATGTGTGTGGTGACAGTGTTTTGGGGACACTATTTTGGGGACATTGTGCGGGGACATGTGTGTGGTGACAGTGTTTTGGGGACACTATTTTGGGGACATTGTGCGGGGACATGTGTGTGGTGACAGTGTTTTGGGGACACTATTTTGGGGACATTGTGCGGGGACACTGTGTGGGGACATGTGTGTGGTGACAGTGTTTTGGGGACACTATTTTGGGGACATGTGTGGGGACATGTGTGGGGACAGTCTCATATTCTCTGATCATCGGACGCCTGCAGCAATCTGCTCTCCTCTCCTCACTGACAACTTCCGTGATCAGAGGAGAGGAGAGCCGATCGCCTAGAAACCGGCTCTCTATTTACGTCACATGATGGCTGTGATTAGACACAGCCATCATGTGATCAGGAGGGCCAATCAAAGAGCCCTCCTGCCGATCGGAGATGTGCCGTGTCCGGGTGACATGAGCGCATCGGGATCCTGCCGCTGCGAGGGCACGCACTTGAGCGATCCTTCTCCTTCTGAAGGACGTTCCTGACATTCCCCTCAGAAGGAGGAAGCGCCCACCCAGCCGTATATGTGCAGTGGCTGGGTGGGAGGTGGTTAAAGACTGTTGCCAAAGGAGACAGCATTCCTACAAGTGCAGATGTGGCATGTTGCTGGATGCCTTTCCATGCATGGCTGTTCTCCTGTTGAAGTCTCTGAGTCTGCCAATTAACATTGCAACTAACTAAGGGTGTCCTGGCCCTAAACCCTCTCTCCCAAAGTTCTGTTTAAGAGAAATAAACTCTCTTTCCATTCAAGAAGTGTCTGGCGCCCATGAATCTAACTTGCATTACACTCAATATGCCTTGCAACCCACCATATACAGAAGGATTTCAGCTATCTCTGGCCCTGGAGGTTCTCATTAGACTGAAGGAGGCCAGGGACCTTGCTACACCAGTTTATAAAAAATATACCTTTTTTCAGGTCGGTTTTTCTGATACATTGTCACTGAGGACAACATCGTCCTTTAAATGCTCCCCATACCTACACTATCTCACAAAAGTAAGTACACCCCTCAGTCACATTTCTGTAAATCTTTTCTTCTATCTTTTCATGTGACAACACTGAAGAAATGACACTTGTCTACAATGTAAAGTAGTGGGTGTACAGCTTGTATAACAGTGTAAATGTGCTGTCCCCTCAAAATAACTCAACACACAGCCATTAATGTCTAAACTGCTAGCAAGGGGTTGAGGGGACAGCAAATTTACACTGTTGTACAAGCTGTACACTCACTACTTTACATTGTAGCAAAGTGTCATTTCTTCAGTGTTGTCACATGAAAAGATAGAAGAAAATATTTACATAAATGTGAGGGGTGTACTTACTTTTGTGAGATACTGTGTGTGTAATGCCCAGGTTTTGGAAAGATAGAAAAAGTCGAATTGAGGCTATAATGGACTTTTATGGTACCTTACAAAACGTGGGATACACAAAATAGGCATAAAAGACTACATTTTATTACAACGTATTAAAACATACATGTGTTTAAAAAACAAGGCTCTTTAGGTTCACAGATGAGGTGACATTGTTATACCGCGTACACACCGGCGGACTCATCTGATGACGGCTGTGTAGCTGAAACATGTCGGGTGGATCCCTCACGATTACCGCTATTTGACCTTTTGAGCTGTTTTTGATTCTCCGAAATATGTGAGTTTATTTTTATTCTAATAAATCAATGTTTTAACGTTATCACGCTATGTGAGTTTTATTTCTCGCATGGCATATGAAACATACGTTTGGCCTTATTGGATCGTTTGTGGATGTGGAAAGCTGTGTTGATACCCCTCTTCCCATTGCAAGTTGAGGATATTTGACGAGTTACCCTGTCCAGACCGGTTGGTCAACAAGCCTTTTTGACTTGTAAGACGTGGGTCTTTTCAAGTCATTAAGTTCCGGTAAGCCTCTTGATGTTCCGGTGATGGTACTGCCACCCACCTAGACCCTCTGTTCACCTGTGGTTCCCTCATTGTTCACCAACCTGCCGGATGTGACAAATTTCATCTACGAGTGAATTTGGGAGTCATATTTTCATCATTTTCAACGCACAACGCCCATAGACTTTCGGTGGTGGTCTCCTTTTCACAATTTATTAGCAATTTATATTTTGGACTTTTTTATATGAATTTGAGTGGCTGATCTGCCGAACCTTCATGGTTTTCCAGATATAATGTATTATTTATAAGTGGTCACTAATATTTATACTGTATTTCATTTGCTGTTTTGAATTATATAGTGTCACTTTACTATGCACTTCATACCTTTGTTCTACAAGGGGTGATTAGGTTTTATTCATTGTTTCTATGCACGTAAGACCTGCTGATTAATATATATAGCGCTACACTTTTATTTTTATTTTGAACCCTAACCTGAGTCTATAGGTGTGTTAGCTGCTAATTGTTATATATACTTTTTTTACGTTTTCTAGCGCAGCGCTGTACTTACCTTCCTAGAGTGGGGGAAGGAGCCAGTAAATATGTCATTTACTGGCCCCTTCCTTTCCTGCATGAACACAGTGAGCGTCAGTGCCGGGACAAGGTCATCCAGTGCCCAGTGCAAAAATACCAAACTGCGCCCCCCCCCCTTCCCTTAGGGTTAGGGTCAGGGCACCCAAATCTCTGCCATAAACCATTGCGCCCAGGGCAACCATCCCTCCTGCCCTCCCCTTGTCCCGGCCCTGGTGAGCGGTCATTACCAATCACCCCTGTGTCCATTCATCTGTGAAGGATAGTAAACTGTGTTTACTATGCTTCGGTTTGTAAATGAGCAGGAAGCCTTAGAGCGCTTCTTATTCATTCATCTGTACAGGTGAGGCTGCAGAGAAAGGGACTGATAAATCTATGCCCTCAGTCACTTTCGGACAGGGGAAGGGGGTCCTGTCAGGTAGGCTGTATGGGGCCCCCGTGATTTCTAACAGCAGTTCTGATCACGGCTGTCACAACGTATTGCATGTTAGATGGAAAAAGTACAAATATCAAACCCAACGACATTGGGACTTTACACATAAAAAGAACAGAAAATGTTAAAAATAATCTTAATAGGAACAAAAATAAATTTCTAAATGCTGAATGATGAAAAAAAATAGAAATACGTAAGAACTGGAAGATAAAATCTGCAACGCAGCAAGAAACCCTGAGCAAAGATACATGTGAAGCGAGTTCATTATTTAGGGAGCGAGAGGCAAAAGTAAAATAATTTATATCATAGCGGTGTAAATGTTATAATGATATTTAACCACTTGACCACTGGCCACTTAAACCCCCTCCCTAACCAGACCAATTTTCAGATTTCGGTGCTCTCACATTTTGAATGACAATTACTCAGTCAGGCAACACTGTACCTATATGAAATTGTTCCTTTTTTTCACACAAATAGAGCTTTGTTTTGGTGGTATTTAATCACCGCTGGGTTTTTTTTTATTGTTTGCGCTATAGAAGAAAAAAGACCAAAAATTCTGTAAAAGAAAATGCATTTTTCTTAGTTTTTGTTATAAAATTTTGCTAATTAGTCATTTTTCTTCATAAATTTTGGCCAAAATTTATACTGCTACATATCTTTGGTAAAAATAATCCAAATCATTGTATATTATTTGGTCTGTGTGAAAGTTATAGAGTCTGCAATCTATGGTGCCAATCGCTGAAAATTGATCTCACCTGATCACACCTGAAGTACTGACGGCCGATCTCATTTCTTGAGACTCTAACAAGTCAGGAAAGTACAAATACCCCCAAATGACCCCTTTTTGGAAAGTAGACAGTCCAAGGTATTTAGAAAGATGCATGGTGAGTTTTTTGAAGTTGTAATTTTTTCCCACAATTCTTTGCAAAATCAATATTTTTTTTCCTTTTTTTTTTTCACAAAATTGTTATATTATCAGGTTATTTCTCACACACAGCATATGCATACCACAAATTACACCCCAAAATACATTCTACTACTCCTCCTGAGTATGGCAATACCACATGTGTGAGACCTTTACACAGTCAGGCCACATACAGAGGCCCAACATGCAGGGAGCACCATCAGGCGTTCTAGGGGAATAAATTATACATCTAATTTCTTGACTACCTCTTACACTTTTGAAGGCCCTGGAGAACCAGGACAATAAAAACGCCAAAAAATGACCCCATTATGGAAAGAAAACACTCCAACGTATAATCTATGAGGCATATCGAGTCTTTTGAACATGTAATTTTTTTCTACAAGTTTCTGGAAAATGTGTAAAGAAAATGAAAACGCATTTTTTTTTACACAAAGTTGTCCATTTATACAATATTTCTAACACATAACATATACATACCAAAAAGTACACCCCAAAATAGATTCTCCTACTCCTCCTGAGCGTGGAAATACCACATGTGTGAGACTTTTACACAGCCTGTCCACATACAGAGGCCCAACATGCAGGGAGCACCGTCAGGCATTCTAGGGGCAAAAATGTGAAATCTAATTTGACTACCTATTACACTTTTGTGAGGCACTGTAGTGGCATGGATGAGAACTGATGTGGCATGGA
The DNA here is from genome assembly GCF_042186555.1 of Aquarana catesbeiana. NCBI lineage: Eukaryota > Metazoa > Chordata > Amphibia > Anura > Ranidae > Aquarana > Aquarana catesbeiana. Next base: position 981,148,732 of record NC_133324.1, on the reverse strand, counting down.
TGAGCATGAATGGGGATGGATGAGCCGTGGATGGGGATAGCTGAGTATGGATGGGATGACTGAGCATGAATGAATATGGCTGAGTATGGCTGGGTATGGCTGGGTACGGCCAGGTACGGCCGGGTTCAGCTGGGTACGGCTGGGTACGGCTGGGTAGGGCTGGGGTGGCTGGGTACGGCTAAGTATGGATGGGATGGCTGGGTATGGCTGAGTACGGATGGGATGGCTAGGTACAGCTGAGTATGGCTGGGTACGGCTGGGTACAGATGGGTATGGCTGGGTATTGCTGAGTATGGATGGGGGTGGATGGTATGGCTGAGCATGGATGGATGGATGAGTATGGACGAGTATTGCTGAGTATGGATGGCTGGCTGAGTATGGATGGATGGATGAGTATTGCTGAGTATGGATGAATGGCTGAGCATGGATGAGTATTGCTGAGTATGGATGGATGGATGAGCATGGAGGAGTATTGCTGAGTATGGATGGATGGATGAGCATGGAGGAGTATTGCTGAGTATGGATGGATGGATGAGCATGGATGAGTATTACTGAGTATGGATGGATGGATGAGCATGGATGAGTATTACTGAGTATGGATGAATGGCTGAGCATGGATGGATGGATGGATGAGTATTGCTGAGTATGGATGGATGGCTGAGCATGGATGGATGAGTATTGCTGAGTATGGATGGATGGATGAGCATGGAGGAGTATTGCTGAGTATGGATGGATGGATGAGCATGGAGGAGTATTGCTGAGTATGGATGGATGGCTAAGCATGGATGAGTATTGCTGAGTATGGAAGGCTGGCTGAGCATTGATGGATGGATGGCTGGCTGAGCATGGATGGATGGCTGGCTGAGTATGGATGGATGGATGGCTGGCTGAGCATGGATGGATGGATGGCTGGCTGAGCATGGATGGATGGCTCAGTATGGATGGATGGATGGCTCAGTATGGATGGATGGCGCAATATGGATGGGCTCTGTATGGATGGGCTCAGTATGGATGGCTCAGTATGGATGGATGGATGGCTCAGTATGGATGGGCTCAGTATGGATGGCTCAGTATGGATGGATGGATGGCTCAGTATGGATGGCTCAGTATGGATGGGCTCAGTATGGATGGCTCAGTATGGATGGCTCAGTATGGATGGATGGCTCAGTATGGATGGGCTCAGTATGGATGGCTCAGTATGGATGGATGGCTCAGTATGGATGGCTCAGTATGGATGGGCTCAGTATGGATGGCTCAGTATGGATGGGCTCAGTATGGATGGCTCAGTATGGATGGGCTGAGTATGGATGGATGGATGGCTCAGTATGGATGGGCTCAGTATGGATGGGCTCAGTATGGATGGCTCAGTATGGATGGATGGCGCAGTATGGAAGGGCTCTGTATGGATGGGCGCAGTATGGATGGCTCAGTATGGATGGATGGATGGCTCAGTATGGATGGGCTCAGTATGGATGGATGGATGGCTCAGTATGGATGGGCTCAGTATGGATGGATGGATGGCTCAGTATGGATGGCTCAGTATGGATGGGCTCAGTATGGATGGCGCAGTATGGATGGGCTCTGTATGGATGGGCGCAGTATGGATGGCTCAGTATGGATGGATGGATGGCTCAGTATGGATGGGCTCAGTATGGATGGATGGATGCCTCAGTATGGATGGGCTCAGTATGGATGGGCTCAGTATGGATGGCCTCAGTGTGGATGCCTCAGTATGGATGGATAGATGGCTCAGTATGGATGGATGGCTGAATGGCTGGAGTGGGCACAGGGCAGCACTGTGGGCACTACACATGCAGCCCACAGCGCTGCAGCACCTGATCTCTCCCCTCTTTGTACAATCTGTACAGAGAGGGGAGAGAGGAACCGGACATGACACCGGTTTGTTTACAAGTGATCGCTCTGTCATTTGACGGAGCGATCATGTGGTAAACGGCCGCTGTCAGCGGCCATTTACCGTGGACCGTGATGCGCCGGGTCCGGTCGTGGATGTTCCCGGGTGCGCACCCCAGGGGGCGCGCGGGAGCAAGATTCTGGGAGGGCGTACATTGAGGTCCTCCCAGAATCTTGCTCCCGCGAGTTATCGAGCCGTACTGTAGCTGTCATTCGGCTATAGCGCAGTCGTTAAGTAGTTAAAGCTTAAAATAATTTACAAAGTCAAAAAATAAGGAAACAATTTGATGGAGATGGATGGGGGGAGATGGTTTAGTGTATCCCTCTTTTCATTTCCTCCATCAGCAGGAAAGATCTCTCTATGGATTGTAATCTTCTTGATCTGTAAGTTTGGGGATGGAATTGCAGCAAGGGGCCCAAACCTCCTCTCCTTGGGTCCCCCCCCGCTGGTGCTCCTGGCTACTCTTCTTCTTGATGTGCCCCTATTACAAGCCACTTGCTATGAGGGCACAGCTCTGGGCTCACTCCCGAGCTGTGCTGTCTGAATCCTAGGACAGCATGCCCCCCCCAAATCTCCCTCAATACAGGGTTTTACTTTCAAGCCTGTAATGCCGCGTACACACGACTGGCTTTGCAATCGGAATAAACTGAGAAGGTTTCTCCGACAGAACTCCGACGGAATTCCGCTCAAGCGGTCTTGCCTACACACGGTCACACCAAAGTCCGACCGTCCAGAACGCGGTGATGTACAGCACGTACAACGGGACTAGAAAAAGGAAGTGCAATAGCCAGTAGTCAATAGCTTCCGTCTCGTACTTGCTTCAGAGCGTGCGTCGTTTTTGGTCCGTCGGAACAGCATACAGACGCACGGTTTTCCCGACAGGAATTGGTTCCGTCGGAAATATTTAGAACATGTTCAATTTCTAGGTCCGTCAGAATTTTCAAAAAAAAAAGTCAGGCATACACACCATCGGTATATACGATGAAAAGCTTCCGTTGGACTTTTTCAGCTTAAGGGCAGGGCAAGATTACCATAGAGGATATTGGAGCTGCAGCTCCAGGCCCCTTACCTTAAGATATACCCATTTGCCAAAAAAAAAAAACACAAAAAAATAAATAAAAACGATCAACTTCGAGGGTCGTGGCTCGTTGACCAGGGGTCACAGAGACCCCACATTTGGGGGGTAAGTAGCTGAAGACCGGGGCTCCTATCATCTATGGTTCCAGAGATACGGGGCTCCTTGTGCAGCCTGTCAGAAGCTACATACAGAGCGGCCAGTATAAATACAAGCTGGCACACTCTGTTTGCAGCAGACAGAGGATGAGCTCACAGAGCCTCTCCTCACTTCTTGTCAGAGGCACTGAGCTCAATCACCAGCTTGGAGCCTGCAGAGTATGACAGGCAGCACCGCCCGTCAAACTCGCCTATTGATTTCAATGGGGCCACAGATCACTTTTCAGAGGGCAGTAAGCATAACCACAAAGAAAGAAACTTGAAACACATCATCCATTTCACACTCACCACCAACCAGGTCACTCCCAACCAACCAGGTCACTCCCCAGCAACCAGGTCACTCCCCACCAACCAGGTCACTCCCCAGCAACCAGGTCACTCCCCAGCAACCAGGTCACTTCTCACCAACCAGGTCACTCCCCAGCAACCAGGTCACTCCCCAGCAACCAGGTCACTCCCAACCAACCAGGTCACTCCCCAGCAACCAGGTCACTCCCCAGCAACCAGGTCACTCCTCACCAACCAGGTCACTCCCCACCAACCAGGTCACTTGCCCCCAACCAGGTCACTCCCCAGCAACCAGGTCACTCCTCACCAACCAGGTCAATCCCCAGCAACCAGGTCACTCCTGACAACCAGGCCACTCCCCACCAACCATGTCACTCCCCAGCAACCAGATCACTCTCCACCAACCAGGTCACTCCCCTCAACCAGGTCACTCCCCACCAACCAGGTCACTCCCCAGCAACCAGATCACTCTCCACCAACCAGGTCACTCCCCTCAACCAGGTCACTCCCCACCAACCAGGTCACTCCCCCCAACCAGGTCACTCCCCAGCAACCAGGTAACTCCTTACCAACCAGGTCACTCCCCCCCAACCAGGTCACTCCCCAGCAACCAGGTCACTCCCCAGCAACCAGGTCACTCCTCACCAACCAGGTCACTCCCCACCAACCAGGTCACTCCCCACCAACCAGGTCACTCCCCAGCAACCAGGTCACTCCCCAGCAACCAGGTCACTTCTCACCAACCAGGTCACTCCCCAGCAACCAGGTCACTCCCCAGCAACCAGGTCACTCCCCAGCAACCAGGTCACTCCCAACCAACCAGGTCACTCCCCAGCAACCAGGTCACTCCCCAGCAACCAGGTCACTCCTCACCAACCAGGTCACTCCCCACCAACCAGGTCACTTGCCCCCAACCAGGTCACTCCGCAGCAACCAGGTCACTCCTCACCAACCAGGTCAATCCCCAGCAACCAGGTCACTCCTGACAACCAGGCCACTCCCCACCAACCATGTCACTCCCCAGCAACCAGATCACTCTCCACCAACCAGGTCACTCCCCTCAACCAGGTCACTCCCCACCAACCAGGTCACTCCCCAGCAACCAGATCACTCTCCACCAACCAGGTCACTCCCCTCAACCAGGTCACTCCCCACCAACCAGGTCACTCCCCCCAACCAGGTCACTCCCCAGCAACCAGGTAACTCCTTACCAACCAGGTCACTCCCCCCCAACCAGGTCACTCCCCAGCAACCAGGTCACTCCCCAGCAACCAGGTCACTCCTCACCAACCAGGTCACTCCCCACCAACCAGGTCACTCCCCACCAACCAGGTCACTCCCCCCAACCAGGTCACTCCCCAGCAACCAGGTCACTCCCCCCCAACCAGGTCACTCCCCCCCAACCAGGTCACTCCCCACCAACCAGGTCACTTGCCCCCAACCAGGTCACTCCCCAGCAACCAGGTCACTCCTCACCAACCAGGTCAATCCCCAGCAACCAAGTCACTCCTGACAACCAGGCCACTCCCCACCAACCATGTCACTCCCCAGCAACCAGGTCACTCCTCACCAACCAGGTCACTCCCCCCCAACCAGGTCACTCCCCAGCAACCAGATCACTCTCCACCAACCAGGTCACTCCCCTCAACCAGGTCACTCCCCACCAACCAGGTCACTCCCCCCAACCAGGTCACTCCCCAGCAACCAGGTAACTCCTTACCAACCAGGTCACTCCCCCCCAACCAGGTCACTCCCCAGCAACCAGGTCACTCCTCACCAACCAGGTCACTCCCCACCAACCAGGTCACTCCCCCCAACCAGGTCACTCCCCAGCAACCAGGTCACTCCCCCCCAACCAGGTCACTCCCCCCCAACCAGGTCACTCCCCAGCAACTAGGTCACTCCCCCCCAACCAGGTCACTCCCCCCCAACCAGGTCACTCCCCAGCAACCAGGTCACTCCCCCCCAACCAGGTCACTCCCCAGCAACCAGGTCTCTCCCCAGCAACTAGGTCACTCCTCACTAACCAGGTCACTCCTCAGCAACCAGGTCACTCCCCAGCAACCAGGTCACTCCCCAGCAACCAGGTCATTCCTCACCAACCAGGTCACTCCCCACCAACCAGGTCACTCCCCACCAACCAGGTCACTCCCCCCAACCAGGTCACTCCCCAGCAACCAGGTCACTCCCCCCCAACCAGGTCACTCCCCAGCAACCAGGTCTCTCCCCAGCAACTAGGTCACTCCTCACCAACCAGGTCACTCCTCAGCAACCAGGTCACTCCCCAGCAACCAGGTCATTCCTCACCAACCAGGTCACTCCCCACCAACCAGGTCACTCCCCAGCAACCAGGTCACTACTCACCAACCAGGTCATTACCCACCCACCAGGTCACTCCCCCCCAACCAGGTCACTCCTCACCAACCAGGTCACTCCCCACCAACCAGGTCACTCCCCCCTAACCAGGTCACTCCTCCCCAACCAGGTCACTCCCCAGCAACTAGGTCACTCCTCACCAACCAGGTCACTCCCCAGCCACTTCCCATGTTAGCCACCTCCCTTCAACTTATATCACAACCTGCAGATGACAGACCCTACTCCAAAAGATATCACTCCCAGTTACTCCCCCACCCACTGATTGATATCCCTCCATGACCACCTCACCCCCCCTGCTGACAGACCTCACACCCCCCTGCTGACAGACCCCTCTCCTCAGCCTGTCCCCACACACCCTCTCACCTGCTGACCTGTGGATGGGGGAATCACTCCCACAGTGTAATTACAATTACAATCATCAGTGTTGCTCACCAGCTGGCAGCACTGATTGTTATGGGAAAAACCTGACAGGCTGGTTGTACTCAAGTCGATTAATAGATTGACTTTTGTACAACCCGCTAGCCCATACATAGATCGATTATGGCTGGTCTCTGCTTAATTGGCTTAATTTCAATCCATGTATGGCCCGCCTAACCACTATGCAGTCTCTAAACATCCTTCCACAAACCTTTACATTTTTCCTTCCCAGATTCCTTCATCCTCCTCATCTGTACATAGTGCCCACTGCCATACCCTCCACACTTCTCTCCTATACATAGTGCCCACTGTCATACCCTCAACACTCCTCTCCTGTACATACTGCCCTCTGTTATACCCTCCACATTCCTCTATTGTACACACTGCTCACTGTCATACCCTCCACACTCCTCTCCTGTACATACAGCTCACTGTCATACCCTCCAGACTCTTCTCCTGTACACACTGCCCACTGTTATACCCTCCACACTCCTCTCCTGTACATACTGCCCTCTGGTATACCCTCCACACTTCTCACCTGTACATATTGCCCACTGTCATACCCTCCAGACTCCTCTCCTATATATACTGTTCACTGTCATACCCTCCAGACTCCTCTCCTGTACATGCTGCCCTCTGTCATACCCTCCACACTCCTATCCTGTACATACTGCCCACTGTCATATCCTCCACACTCCTCTCCTGTACATACTGCCCACTGTCATACCCTCCAAACTCTTCTCCTGTACATAATGCCCACTGTCATACCCTCCAGACTCCTCTCCTGTACATACTGCCCATTGTCATACCCTCCACACTCCTCGCCTGTACATACTGCTCACTGTCATACCCTCCACACTCCTCTCCTGTACACTGTCATACAGTCTAGACTCCTCTCCTGTACATAAAACCCACTGTCATATCCTCCAGACTCCTCTCCTGTACATACTGCTCACTGTCATATCCCCCACACTCCTCTCCTGTACATACTGCTCACTGTCATACCCTCCATACTCCTCTCCTGTACATACTGCCCGCTGTCATACCCTCCACACTCCTCTTCTGAACAAACCGCCCACTGTCATACCCTCAACACTCCTCTCCTGTACATACTGCCCACTGTCATACCCCCACACTCCTCACCTGTACATACTGCCCACTGTCATACCCTCTAAACTCCTCTCCTGTACATACTGCCCACTGTCATACCCTCCACACTCCTCTCCCGTACACACTGCCCACTGTCATACCCTCCAGACTCCTCTCCTGTACATAGTGCCCGCTGTCATACCCTCCACACTCCTCTGCTGTACATACTGCTCACTGTCATACCCTCCACACTCCTCTCCTGTACATAGTGCCTGCTGTCATACCCTCCACACTTCTCTCCTGTACATACTGCCCACTGTCATACCCTCTGCACTCCTCTCCTGGACATACTGCTCACTCTCATACCCTCCACACTCCTCTCCTGTACATAGTGCCTGCTGTCATACCCTATACACTTCTCTCCTGTACATACTGCCCACTGTCATACCCCCCACACTTCTCCCCTATACATAGTGCCCACTGTCATACCCTCCACACTCCTCTCCTGTACATACTGCTCACTGTCATACCCTCCAGACTCCTCTCCTGTACATACTGCTCACTGTCATACCCTCCACACTCCTCTCCTGTACATACTGCTCACTGTCATACCCTCCAGACTCCTCTCCTGAACATACTGCCCACTATTACACCCTCCACACTCCTCACCTGTACATACTACCTGCTGTCATACCCTCCACACTCCTCTCCTGTACATACTGCCCACTGTCATACCCTCTACACTCCTCTCCTGTACATACTTACATACTGCCCACTGTCATACCCCCACACTCCTCACCTGTACATAGTGCCCACACTCCTCTTCTGTACATATTGCCCACTGTCATACCCTCCATATTCCTCTCCTGTACATAGTGCCCGCTGTCATACCCTCCACACTCCTCTGCTGTACATATTGCTCACTGTCATACCCTCCACACTCCTCTCCTGTACATAGTGCCTGCTGTCATACCCTCCACACTCCTCTCCTGTACATACTGCCAACTGTCTTACCCTCCACACTCGTCTCCTGTACATACTGCTCACTGTCATACCCTCCACACTCCTCTCCTGTACATACTGCCCTCTGGTATACCCTCCACACTTCTCACCTGTACATATTGCCCACTGTCATACCCTCCAGACTCCTCTCCTATATATACTGTTCACTGTCATACCCTCCAGACTCCTCTCCTGTACATGCTGCCCACTGTCATACCCTCCACACTCCTATCCTGTACATAATGCCCACTGTCATATCCTCCACACTCCTCTCCTGTACATACTGCCCACTGTCATACCCTCCAAACTCTTCTCCTGTACATAATGCCCACTGTCATACCCTCCACACTCCTCTGCTGTACATACTGCTCACTGTCATACCCTCCACACTCCTCTACTGTACATAGTGCCTGCTGTCATACCCTCCACACTCCTCTCCTGTACATACTGCCAACTGTCTTACCCTCCACACTCGTCTCCTGTACATACTGCTCACTGTCATACCCTCCACACTCCTCTCCTTTACATGTTGCTCACTGTCATACCCTCCACACTCCTCTCCTGTACATACTGTCCACTGTCATACCCTCCACACTCCTCTCCTGTACATACTGCCCACTGTCATACCCCCCACACTCCTCCCCTATACATAGTGCCCACTGTCATACCCCCACTCCTCTCCTGTATATACTGCTCACTGTCATACCCTCCACACTCCTCTCCTGTACATACTGCTCACTGTCATACCCTCCACACTCCTCTCCTGTACATACTGCCCACTGTCATACCCTCCAGACTCCTCTCCTGTACATACTGCCCACTGTCATACCCTCCACACTCCTCTCCTGTACATACTGCCCACTGTCATACCCTCCACACTTCTCTCCTGTACATACTGCCCACTGTCATACCCTCCACACTCCTCTCCTGTACATACTGCCCACTGTCATACCCTCCACACTCCTCTCCTGTACATACTGCCCACTTACGTTTGACTCGAACATCGGGCTCATCCCTACTCAATTGAGCATCGCCTGTGGCCGAAGAAGTGGAGAAAGGAGGGAAAAAATAGGCTAATGATAAAGATCTACAAATCATCAAAGTATCTCCAGATTTTCAGCAATAAACTCAGCAGTTGCCAGACTCTGCTGAAAATCTGGAGATACTTTGATGAGTCTTAGATTGGGTTCCACTATACTGATGCTAGTCACATGTGATCCGGAGGATGATGTAAACAATAAGTGAACCCTTACAGTAGACATATGCTAGATGTAGCTGTCCTTGTTTTTTTATATTGGATGTATAATAAACTTCATGGTTGTATATAAATGTATGTAGTTCTTTTTATCTACAAGTCCATCAAAAATGTCCATGGCTACTTTCTGGTGTTGTACAGTGCCTTGAAAAAGTATTCATACCCCTTGACATTTCCCACATTTTGACATGTTACAACCAAAAACATAAATGTATTTTATTAGAATTTTATGTGATAGACCAACACAAAGTGGCTCATGATTGTAAAGTGGAAGGAAAATGGTAAATGGTTTTCAAAATTTTTTACAAATAAATATGTGAAAAGTGTGGGGTACATTTGTATGGCGCCCCCCGGAGTCAATACTTTGTAAAACCGCCTTTCTCTGCAATTACAGCTGCAAGTCTTTTTGGGGATGTCTCTACCAGCTTTGCACATCTAGAGAGGGACATTTTTGCCCATTCTTCTTTGTAAAATAGCTGAAGCTCTGTCAGATTGGATGGAGAGCGTCTGTGAACAGTAATTTGCAAGTCTTGCCACAGATTCTCAATGTGATTTAGGTCTGGACAGTGACTGGGCCATTCTAACATATGAATATGCTTTGATCTAAACCATTCCATTGTAGCTCTGGCTGTATGTTTAGGGTCGTTGTCCTGCTGGAAGGTGAACCTCCGCCCCAGTCTAAAGTCTTTTGCAGACTCTAACAGGTTTTCTTCTAAGATTGTCCTGTATTTGTCTCCATCCATCTTCCCATCAACTCTGACCAGCTTCCCTGTCCTTGCTGAAGAAAAGCATCCCCAACATGATGCTGCCACCACCAGGTTTCACAGTGGGAATGGTGAGCTCAGGGTGATGTGCAGTGTTAGTTTTCCGCCATACATTGCGTTTTGCTTTTATTGATTGATTGCTTCTGCCTGCCTCTAGAAGAAGCTAACATAAATACAGTAGGTGGGTCAGCCATTAGGTTATGAATATTTATCTGATTGAAGCAGATCCCTGGGAAGGGGTGCTCAGAAGGTGGCCGAGGAAGGTAATAAATGTTTGGGAGGCCTGCTCAGAGGGTCTTTGTCCTCGGGCTGATGCCCCTAGGGTGCAGCCTGTGTACTGGAGGTGCTGTTTGGGTCTCTGCAAGTGCTGGGCTGAGGGCCTGGAGAAGATATGCTGAAAGGATTATTTTCACCTAGAGGGCATTATGTTGAAGTCTGGTCTGTAAAAGGATCTTTGCGTTCCTTACTGAAGAGTGTTGCATAGAAGCTGGGTGGCAGACAGCTGGCATAAGACACCATGAATAGGACCTGGTTCTGGACTCTCAAGTGTGCAGGAAGGAATTGAGTGCCAGATATTACTGGATGGACTGGGTCTACTCTTACGGAGACCTAGAAATACTGGCCATTCCCTATTACCTCCATTCAAGGTAGATTCAAAAGGATTTTGTAAGAAGTTTGTCCAACTGTTGATTTCTGCTATAATTTTGGAGCATCCTGGACCCTTAACCCCCCCCCATTCAATTTTCTGAAAATAAAATCCACAAAAAGGCATCTCCTAGACATTTTTCTTGTGTTATAGGTATGCGTGGTACTGTGACTGCGGATCTTGCAGCCTCTGTACTATTGCGGGAGAACCTGTCAGTTCTCAGCAGCTCCTTTGGGGCTAATGCTATACACAGGGCCGGTGCTATCGCTAGGTGAACTAGGCAGCACCTGACCTGTCCCTCCTCCACACACACCAGTGCACCTGCACACAGCAGAAGTGAGCTGAGATCCCGGCACTGGACAAGGTCATTCACTGGACAATGGTGATCGCTGATCTCTGCTGCTGAAGTCAGGCTGAAGCTCAGATTGCCGTCTGTCATTGCTCACCAGCATGGAGCCCAGGGTGTAGGTGTCGGTGGGTCTGGTCTGCAGGAGTGTACCGGAGGAGGAGAGGGAATGCTGGTCTTGCCTAGGGTGAAAAATGGTCTAGCACTGGCCCTGGCTACACACCCCATTAATCTCAGCACCCCAGTTCTCCCAGAGAGTCTCACTTCTGTCTTCCTTTGCCCCCAACACATCAATGCTCCTACTCCCACTCCTGTGATTGCAGCACCCCGGTGTTCCTAGACACTCTTATTTATGTGTTCCTTTGAACCCTTGCACGGTGTCCTGGCAAATACTAGGCAGCTCAAAAGACTCTGCACCTCGTCTCTTGTTCTGGGTCACAGGAGAGCAGAAATAAGCGCACTCCCATGACTCAGAACAGAAGCATGGACAAAACAGCCATTCTCTTTTAAGAGACACAAGGCAGAAGTGAAAGGAGAAGAAAGAGGAGAGGTGTCTGTGGGGGGGGGGGGGGGGTCATGCAGGCAGCATTTGAATCTTTACAATTAAAAAATGATTTTGTGGCATCTGCGGAGGCCTGATGTATTTAACTAAAAGTCAATCAATGCTGTTTTGGGACAGGCGGGGGAGTTTTTCTGTGACAAGTCTTCCTGCTATGCAGAAGGCCCTCATGTCACACTTCCAACATGGCAGGCAAGTGCCTTCAGAGAATTTTGGACAAGCATCCAACAATAAACTGTCCTGCACAATCAGTAGTACATGGGGTTTTCCTTGCTTTTTCACATTTTAATATCAGCCCTTGAACCAATATAGTCAGTAACCGTGAGGTTCAGGTTCTGCCAACGGTTGGTGTGAGTAGCCATGTATGGCCTGAAAAATCCATGCAAAACCATACTGAAGCTGCTGCTCTTGCTGATCCTTGAGGGTGGGTCAGCAGCTGAGGATCATTCTTTAGCAGAAGGATCCCTGCCCCATCTGGAAATGCAGAAGAGGCACCATCAAAGCACCTTTTCAAAGTGAGACATTTTGTGCTCCCTCTGTGCTGGCAGGAGATCAGCCATTTTGGTGTTCCTCTTTAGCGTGGCCATGCAATAGTGATAATGAATAAGGCTGCTAGGCTGAAATATGTAAGCAGGTCTGATTCATTTGGATTTTAAACCTATATCTTAAAAAGCCTTCAGATCTTTTTTGTATCCTGTGCCAATTTGTGCTGGTCCCTCTCATTAATTACCTAAATGCATAGCTTCTTGCATAGACAAGGATCCCACATGTCATAAATGTCCAGCATATGGGGACCAGGTGTCCTCATTATCACTGAAGACTACATTGTCCTCCAACTGAGAGTAAAAAGCTTGTCCATCTTCCTCTTCTTCCCCTGTGGCCTCACAAGCCTTCTCCTCCAACTCCTACATGACCTTCTACTGCCTCTGATTAACAGTGGTAGAAGTAGTAGACAGAGGTTTCTGGTGGCTTTGGAATAGCATTATGGCCCCCCCTTCCTTTTGTGCCTCCAGGGCATCGTCTATTGGGCAGAAAAACTTGCATTCAATACACATTAAAGGGATGGTGTTTCTTATCTTCACCTGATTGCTGCTCACCATTTTAGTTGCCACCTCAAATGGAACCAAAACAGTGAAGGTGTCCTTCATGAGCAATCAGTGCTGGGGTGAAAAATCTCCAAGGCTGTCCTTATCACATACATTTCATATGTATTCTCTACAGCAGGGGTCTCCAAACTTTCTAAACAAAGGGCCAGCTTGTTGTCCTTCAGACCTTAGAGGGGCCAGACGGTGACCAGTAGGAGTAAACAATATCTCAGGCTTGATTGTCTGTGAAAGTAATACAGTTAGATACCACCTGAGGTCATTGGGAGGAATAGTGTCCGATTGTTGGTATCAGTGGCAGGAATAGTGCCCCAGCCCCATTATTGGTACTAGTGGGAGAAATAGTGCTCCATTACTGGTATTAGCGGGAGGAATAGTGCCTCATCATTGGTTTCAGTAGGAGGAACAATGCCACACTGTTGGTGTCAGTAAAAAGAATGGTGTCTCATTGTTAGTGTCAGTGGGAGGAATAGTGCCCCAAGGATAAAAGCTAGCAAAGGGCCATATCTGGGCTCTGGGCCACAGTTTGGAGACCACTGTTCTACAGCTAATTTAAGGTGGAATTCCTGCGTGTTGAGTGTCACACATCAATGTCTTTGCAGGCATCTAGTGTTGTCATTACATTTCTGCTAAATGAGCCACCTTGTCTCAGTCATGTGATACTCCCAACGATCTCTGTGCTCCTGAGTCACAATCTGCTGATTGATTTATAGTGTCCAATAATTGATTTGTGGTCTCCAATGAATGATTTGTGGTCTCCGATTATTGCTTTGTGGTATCCAATTATTGGTTTGTGGTCTCTAATGATTGACTTGTGGTCTTCAATGATTGATTTGTGGTCTTCACTGATTGATTTGTGGTCTCCAATGATTGCTTTGTGGTCTCCAATGATTGATTTGTGGTCTTCAATGATTGATTTGTGGTCTCCAATAATTGATTTGTGGTCTTCACTGATTGATTTGTGGCCTCCGATGATTGCTTTGTGGTGTCCAATTATTGCAATGATTTATTTGTGGTCGCCAATGATTTATTTGTGATCTTCAATGATTGATTTGCAATTCAAGCTCATTGATTTGTGGTCCATGCTGATTGATTTACAGCCATTGCTGATTGATTTGGGGCCCTTGCTGATTAATTTGGGGTCCCCGCTGATTGATTTGCAGTCACTCCTGATTGATTTGGGGTCCCTGCTAATCGATTTGCAGCCCCTGCTGATTGGTTTATGGTCCCTGATAACTAAGGCCATCTTATGGGTCAAAATGGCAAATAAGTCATATTTTTTTAATTACAAGTTGGCAGCAAATGTTATAGGTTGTATCTGATGGACAGGACCAAACCAATGCCAAACCAGTCACTGTTTCCCCCCTTGCCACCTGAAAGCGGTCACTGTGGTCAGTGACAGTCCTGGGAAACCTTGCACAGTTCCCGATCTGCTTACATAATCATTTGTGGTGCAAACGTTTAGGAAAATGCAGAAAGGGGGCGTGATGGGTTGCATACTTCTAGTTCTCTATTTTCTGAATCTCTGAAAATCTGCCAGGAGATCTCAAACATGCAGAACAGCAAGTCATACAGATATGAATTCTTCGGAACTTGAAGCTTCCACTGTGAAAAGCACTTTCTTTTCACACGAAAGGTGTACTTAGAAGACACGGGCATTTCTTAGAACAAACATGCATCACAGATTACTTCCAGAGAAGCAAAGTCATGAAAAACAGAAGCAGGCCACAGTGTCTCAGTGTTAGCTCGGGGGCATCTCATATTCTAAATCAAACCACAAAAACCACATCCCACCGGCAGCCTCTGGTTATGGCCTCACTTGTGCAGAGTCAACCCTCTCAGACCTGACAGCTCTGCAATTCATGATATCATTATCATTATAATATGTCTTTCTGCAACATTCAGACATTCCTCACCATGGATTGATCACCAGGGCTTAGTGCAGTCAGTTATTCAGGCCTGTACTCTAGGGCAATGGTCATCAACCCTGTCCTCAGGGCCCACTAACAGGCCAGGTTTTATGTGTTACCTTGGGGGAGATGCCGACTAGAATACTGCAATCACTGAGCAGCAAATGATATCACCTGTGATGTGTTTCAGTTATCTTGCAAACCTGGCCTGTTAGTGGGGCCTGAGGACAGGGTTGATGACCACTTCTCTAGGGAACTCCAAACTACAGCCCTTTAGCTGTTGATGGACTACAAGTCCCATGAGGCATTGCAAGACTGACAGCCGCAGGCATCACTCGAAAAGCAGAGGCATTTTGGGACTTGAAGTTCCTCAACAGCTGAAGGGCCATAGTTACATACAGTAATTTAATAGGAAAACATTAGATCCCGATTCACATACAGGTAAAGGTGATCTATGTGAACAAACAATGGAAGTGCACCCCAATAATTACCAACATTTACCACCATGAAATTAGAATGCGGTGTTCCAGATTAGGTGCCAATGATTAGAACCTCCTTGGGAAGTATTCAGGTGGAACCTGTTCCAAATTATTATGCCAGTGATATTTTTCTCATTTACTTAAATAATTGATGTAAACAACAGTCAGCATATATCTCATGTTATCAACTATTAAGAGTACAATTCATATTTTATTGAACAAACCTCCTAATGATAACAGTTTTTTTTTTTCAAAATAAAAAACGTACAATGCACTGTTCCAAATTATTACGCACAGTAAGTTTCAAAACACTTTATAGGTTGTAAAGAACTGAAAATTGTCATTTGTTGTGTTAGCAGCATATTTACTGAAATCAAAAGCTATTTCAATCAAACTTTAAACAGCATTTTAACTTTTTAAACATTTTAACAGGTCACGTTACGTTTTAACATAGGACCCCTTATTTGATAGCAGCTTCACAAGTCTTGCATCCATTGAACTTGTGAGTTTTTGGACAGTTTCTGCTTGGATTTGTTTGCAAGATGTCAGAACAGCCTCCCAGAGCTGCTATTTGGATGTAAACTGCCCCCCACCCTCGTAGATCTTTTGCTTGAGGATGCTCCAAAGGTTCTCAATAGGATGGGGAGATGGGGATGGACAGGGGAGGATGGAGGCCACACCATGACTTTCTCTCCTTTTATCCCCATAGCAGCCATTGATGAAGAGGTATTCTTTGCAGCATGAGATGGTGCATTGTCATGCATGAAGATGATTTTATTACGGAAAGCATAGTTCTTCCTTCTGTACTAGGGAAGGAAGTGGTCAGGCAGGAACTCCGCAGAGGTCATCTTTACACCTTCTGGGACTTTAAAGGGTCCGACCAGCTCTCTTCCCATGATTCCAGCCCAAAACATGACTCCACCAACGCCTTGCTGACGTCGTACCCTTGTTGGAACAGGGTGGCCATCCACCAACCATCCACTACTCCATCCATCTGGACCATCCAGGGTTGCACGGCACTCATCAGTGAACAGGACTGTTTGAAAATGAGTCTTCATGTATTTTTCTGCCCAATGCAGCTGTTTCTGCTTGTGAGCATTGGTTAGTGGTGGCTGAATGGAAGGTTTATGCACAGCTGCGAGACTCTGGAGGACTCAGCACCTTGATGTCCATGGGACTCCAGAGGCACCAGCAGCTTCAAATATCTGTTTGCTGCTATGTAATGGTGTTTTAGCAGTTGCTCTCTTGATGGGCTAGCATTTCTTGTATCCCACATTGCTTTTATTTAATTTTTACCTGTTCCTGTGATCACTTTTATTGATTGGTGTTTACCATCTGAACTTTTATTCTTAATAAATCTCATTGGTTTTTGACCTGCACCATTGGAGTCCTTCTCCTTCCTTCTGCTTTACATGATCATTCCCTGGAGCCCTCACGGAACATCGTTGAAGACGGCTATTCAACAGGGGAGTACTTGGAGCCTTCACGGTCCAGGAGCTGAGGATACCACCTTGAATGGGTTCTTCCATCTGTGTCCAGTATCTGAGCGACATCTGATGAATACAACAACATCTGATATACATAATATAAGATCCCAAGCCTGTCTGATCCCTCTGTCGTATGGCATTTGGGGTCCATCACAGCTGGTAAGGGTACCCATTTATATCTTGAGTTCCGCTGTTGTTGACTACAGACAAGCCTTACACTGATTATCTCACGATTGGGATTACTCTTACCAGAGGAATATACCATTTCAGATTTTCTGCGGACATTCTTTCTCACACCCCCCACTGGGTTATTTTCAGCATAGCCAATTTATATTGTTTTTTGGTTTCTTTTTAGATGTGTTATTTATTTTCTATTTTTTGTGATTTATTTTCACTTTTTAGTAGCGCTACACTATTATTATATTGCTCTCTTGATCCGATGCATGGATCTGGCAGAAATCTTCCTCAATGTGCCTTTATCTGCACGAAACCCGTCTGTGCTCTGAATCAGCCATAAATCTCTTAACCACTTGCCGACCGCCGCACGACTATATACGTCGACAGAGCGGCACGGGCAGGCAAAAGGACTTACAGGTACGTCCTTGCCTGCCCGCGGGTGATGGGTCCGATCGGACCCCCCCCGGTGCCTGCGGCGGTCGGCAAATCTCCCCCCGGCGATCGGTGGTGAGGGGGAGGCCATCCATTCGTGGCCCCCCCTCGCGATCGCTCCCAGCCAATGGGATCATTTCCCTGCCTCTGTATTGTACACAGAGGCAGAGGAAATGATGTCATCTCTCCTCGGCTCGGTATTTTCCGTTCCGGGCCGAGGAGAGAAGACTGCAATGTGAGTTCACAACACACTACACACACAGTAGAACATGCCAGGCACACAAAACACCCCGATCCCCCCCCCGATCGCCCCCGATCCCCCCCCCAATCACCCCCCCCCGTCACAAACTGACACCAAGCAGGTTTTTTTTTTTTTTTTTTTTTTTTCTGATTACTGTATTGGTGTCAGTTTGTGACAGTTACAGTGTTAGGGCAGTGAGTGTTAGGCTCCCTTTAGGTCTAGGATACCCCCCTAACCCCCCCTAATAAAGTTTTAACCCCTTGATCACCCCCCGTCACCAGTGTCGCTAAGCGATCATTTTTCTGATCGCTGTATTAGTGTCGCTGGTGACGCTAGTTAGTGAGGTAAATATTTAGGTTCGCCGTCAGCGTTTTATAGCGACAGGGACCCCTATATACTACCTAATAAATGTTTTAACCCCTTGATTGCCCCCTAGTTAACCCTTTCACCACTGATCACCGTATAACCGTTACGGGTGACGCTGGTTAGTTCGTTTATTTTTTATAGTGTCAGGGCAACCGCCGTTTATTACCGAATAAAGATTTAGCCCCCTGATCGCCCGGCGGTGATATGCGTCGCCCCAGGCAGCGTCAGATTAGCGCCAGTACTGCTAACACCCACGCACGCAGCATACGCCTCCCTTAGTGGTATAGTATCTGTACGGATCAATATCTGATCCGATCAGATCTATACTAGCGTCCCCAGCAGTTTAGGGTTCCCAAAAACGCAGTGTTAGCGGGATCAGCCCAGACACCTGCTAGCACCTGCGTTTTGCCCCTCCGCCCGGCTCGGCCCAGCCCACCCAAGTGCAGTATCGATCGATCACTGTCACTTACAAAACACTAAACGCATAACTGCAGCGTTCGCAGAGTCAGGCCTGATCCCTGCGATCGCTAACAGTTTTTTTGGTAGCGTTTTGGTGAAATGGCAAGCACCAGCCCCAGGCAGCGTCAGGTTAGTGCCAGTAGCGCTAACACCCACGCACGCACCGTACACCTCCCTTAGTGGTATAGTATCTGAACTGATCAATATCTGATCTGATCCGATCAGATCTATACTAGCGTCCCCAGCAGTTTAGGGTTCCCAAAAACGCAGTGTTAGTGGGATCAGCCCAGATACCTGCTAGCACCTGCGTTTTGCCCCTCCGCCCGGCCCAGCCCAGCCCAGCCCACCCAAGTGCAGTATCGATCGATCACTGTCACTTACAAAACACTAAACGCATAACTGCAGCGTTCGCAGAGTCAGGCCTGATCCCTGCGATCGTTAACAGTTTTTTTGGTAGCGTTTTGGTGAACTGGCAAGCGCCAGCGGCCTAGTACACCCCGGTCGTAGTCAAACCAGCACTGCAGTAACACTTGGTGACGTGGCGAGTCCCATAAGTGCAGTTCAAGCTGGTGAGGTGGCAAGCACAAATAGTGTCCCGCTGCCACCAAAAAGACAAACACAGGCCCGTCGTGCCCATAATGCCCTTCCTGCTGCATTCGCCAATCCTAATTGGGAACCCACCACTTCTGCAGCGCCCGTACTTCCCCCATTCACATCCCCAACCAAATGCAGTCGGCTGCATGAGAGGCATTTTCTTTATGTCCTCCCGAGTACCCCTACCCAACGAACCCCCCAAAAAAGATGTTGTGTCTGCAGCAAGCGCTGATATAGGCGTGACACCCGCTATTATTGTCCCTCCTGTCCTGACAATCCTGGTCTTTGCATTGGTGAATGTTTTGAACGCTACCATTCACTAGCTGAGTATTAGCGTAGGGTACAGCATTGCACAGACTAGGACACACTTTCACAGGGTCTCCCAAGATGCCATCGCATTTTGAGAGACCCGAACCTGGAACCGGTTACAGTTATATAAGTTACAGTTACAAAAAAAGTGTAAAAAAAAAAAAAAAAAAACAAACAAAAATATAAAATAAAAAATAATAGTTATCGTTTTATTGTTCTCTCTCTATTCTCTCTCTCTCTATTCTCTCTATTGTTCTGCTCTTTTTTACTGTATTCTATTCTGCAATGTTTTATTGTTATTATGTTTTATCATGTTTGCTTTTCAGGTATGCAATTTTTTATACTTTACCGTTTACTGTGCTTTATTGTTAACCATTTTTTTGTCTTCAGGTACGCCATTCACGACTTTGAGTGGTTATACCAGAATGATGCTTGCAGGTTTAGGTATCATCTTGGTATCATTCTTTTCAGCCAGCGGTCGGCTTTCATGTAAAAGCAATCCTAGCGGCTAATTAGCCTCTAGACTGCTTTTACAAGCAGTGGGAGAGAATGCCCCCCCCCCATCATCTTCCGTGTTTTTCTCTGGCTCTCCTGTCTCAACAGGGAACCTGAGAATGCAGCCGGTGATTCAGCCAGCTGACCATAGAGCTGATCAGAGACCAGAGTGGCTCCAAACATCTCTATGGCCTAAGAAACCGGAAGCTACGAGCATTTTATGACTTAGATTTCGCCAGATGTAAATAGCGCCATTGGGAAATTGGGGAAGCATTTTATCACACCGATCTTGGTGTGGTCAGATGCTTTGAGGGCAGAGGAGAAATCTAGGGTCTAATAGACCCCAATTTTTTCAAAAAAGAGTACCTGTCACTACCTATTGCTATCATAGGGGATATTTACATTCCCTGAGATAACAGTAAAAATGATTAAAAAAAAAAAATGAAAGGAACAGTTTTAAAATAAGATAAAAAAGCAAAAAAATAATAAAGAAAAAAAAAAAAAAAAAGCACCCCTGTCCCCCCTGCTCTCGCGCTAAGGCGAACGCAAGCGTCGGTCTGGCGTCAAATGTAAACAGCAATTGCACCATGCATGTGAGGTATCACCGCGACGGTCAGATCGAGGGCAGTAATTTTAGCAGTAGACCTCCTCTATAAATCTAAAGTGGTAACCTGTAAAGGCTTTTAAAGGCTTTTAAAAATGTATTTATTTTGTTGCCACTGCACGTTTGTGCGCAATTGTAAAGCATGTCATGTTTGGTATCCATGTACTCGGCCTAAGATCATCTTTTTTATTTCATCAAACATTTGGGCAATATAGTGTGTTTTAGTGCATTAAAATGTAAAAAAGTGTGTTTTTTCCCCAAAAAATGCGTTTGAAAAATCGCTGCGCAAATACTGTGTGAAAAAAAAAAAATGAAACACCCACCATTTTAATCTGTAGGGCATTTGCTTTAAAAAAATATATAATGTGTGGGGGTTCAAAGTAATTTTCTTGCAAAAAAAAATAATTTTTTCATGTAATCAAAAAGTGTCAGAAAGGGCTTTGTCTTCAAGTGGTTAGAAGAGTGGGTGATGTGTGACATAAGCTTCTAATTGTTGTGCATAAAATGCCAGGACAGTTCAAACCCCCCCAAATGACCCCATTTTGGAAAGTAGACACCCCAAGCTATTTGCTGAGAGGCATGTCGAGTCCATGGAATATTTTATATTGTAACACAAGTTGCGGGAAAGAGACAAATTTTTTTTTTTTTTTTGCACAAAGTTGTCACTAAATGATATATTGCTCAAACATGCCATGGGAATATGTGAAATTACACCCCAAAATACATTCTGTTGCTTCTCCTGAGTACGGGGATACCACATGTGTGAGACTTTTTGGGAGCCTAGCCGCGTATGGGACCCCGAAAACCAAGCACCGCCTTCAGGCTTTCTAAGGGCGTAAATTTTTGATTTCACTCTTCACTGCCTATCACAGTCTCGGAGGCCATGGAATGCCCAGGTGGCACAAACCCCC
>NC_133324.1:981103120-981126778 GCF_042186555.1 Aquarana catesbeiana | reverse complement strand
GGGAACAGGGTGCAGGGTACAGGGAGCTGGCAGAAGGGAACAGGGTGCAGGGTACAGGGAGCTGGAAGAAGGAACAGGGCTGGCCAGGGAGCTGGAAGAAGGGAACAGGGTGCAGGGAGCTGGACGAGAGGAACAGGGTGCAGGGTACAGGAGCGGGAAGAAGGGAACAGGGTGCAGGGTACAGGGAGCTGGAAGAAGGGAACAGGGTGCAGGGTACAGGGAGCTGGAAGAAGGGAACAGGGTGCAGGGTACAGGGAGCTGGAAGAAGGGAACAGGGTGCAGGGTACAGGGAGCTGGAAGAAGGGAACAGGGTGCAGGGTACAGGGAGCTGGAAGAAGGGAACAGGGTGCAGGGTACAGGGAGCTGGAAGAGGGACCGGGTGCAGGGTACTGGAGCTGGAAGAAGGGACCAGGGTGCAGGGTACAGGGAGCTGGAGAGCAGGGGTACAGGGGCTGGAAGACGGGAACAGGGTGCAGGGTACAGGGAGCTGGAAGAAGGGAACAGGGTACAGGGAGCTGGAAGAAGGGAACAGGGTGCAGGGTGCAGGGACCTGGAAGAAGGGAACAGGGTGCAGGGTACAGGGAGCTGGAAGAAGGGAACAGGGTGCAGGGTACTGGGAGCTGGAAGAAGGGAACAGGGTGCAGGGTACAGGGAGCTGGAAGAAGGGAACAGGGTGCAGGGTGCAGGACCGGAAGAAGGACGGGGGCAGGGTACAGGGAGCTGGAAGAAGGGAACGGGTGCAGGGTACAGGGACCTGGAAGAAGGGAACGGGGTGCAGGGTACAGGGAGCTGGAAGAAGGGAACGGGGTGCAGGGTAGCAGGGACCTGGAAGAAGGGAACGGGGTGCAGGGTACAGGGAGCTGGAAGAAGGGAACGGGGTGCAGGGTACAGGGAGCTGGAAGAAGGGAACGGGTGTACAGGGAGCTGGAAGAAGGGAACGGGGTGCAGGGTACAGGGAGCTGGAAGAAGGGAACAGGGTGCAGGGTACTCGGAGCTGGAAGAAGGGAACAGGGTGCAGGGTACAGGGGGCTGGAAGAAGGGAACAGGGTGCAGGGAGCTGGAAGAAGGGAACAGGGTGCAGGGTACAGGGAGCTGGAAGAAGGGAACAGGGTGCAGGGTACAGGGAGCTGGAAGAAGGGAACAGGGTGCAGGGTACAGGGAGCTGGAAGAAGGGAACAGGGTGCAGGGTACAGGGAGCGGGAAGAAGGGAACAGGGTGCAGGGTACAGGGAGCTGGAAGAAGGGAACAGGGTGCAGGGTACAGGGAGCTGGAAGAAGGGAACAGGGTGCAGGGTACAGGGAGCTGGAAGAAGGGAACAGGGTGCAGGGTACAGGGAGCTGGAAGAAGGGAACAGGGTGCAGGGAGCTGGAAGAAGGGAACAGGCTGCAGGGAGCTGGAAGAAGGGAACAGGGTGCAGGGTACAGGGAGCGGGAAGAAGGGAACAGGGTGCAGGGTACAGGGAGCTGGAAGAAGGGAACAGGGTGCAGGGTACAGGGAGCTGGAAGAAGGGAACAGGGTGCAGGGTACAGGGAGCTGGAAGAAGGGAACAGAGTGCAGGGTACTGTTAGCTGGAAGAAGGGAACAGGGTGCAGGGTACAGGGAGCTGGAAGAAGGGAACAGGGTGCAGGGTACAGGGAGCTGGAAGAAGGGAACAGGGTCAGGGTACAGGGAGCTGGAAGAAGGGAACAGGGTGCAGGGTACAGGGAGCTGGAAGAAGGGAACAGGGTGCAGGGTACAGGGAGCTGGAAGAAGGGAACAGGGTGCAGGGTACAGGGAGCTGGAAGAAGGGAACAGGGTGCAGGGTACTGGGAGCTGGAAGAAGGGAACAGGGTGCAGTGCAGGGTACTGGGAGCTGGAAGAAGGGAACAGGGTGCAGGGTACAGGGAGCTGGAAGAAGGGAGCAGGGTACAGGGATCTGGAAGAAGGGAACAGGGTGCAGGGTACAGGGAGCTGGAAGAAGGGAACAGGGTACAGGGAGCTGGAAGAAGGGAACAGGGTGCAGGGTGCAGGGACCTGGAAGAAGGGAACAGGGTGCAGGGTACTGGGAGCTGGAAGAAGGGAACAGGGTGCAGGGTACTGGGAGCTGGAAGAAGGGAACAGGGTGCAGGGTACAGGGGGCTGGAAGAAGGGAACAGGGTGCAGGGTGCAGGGACCTGGAAGAAGGGAACGGGGTGCAGGGTACAGGGAGCTGGAAGAAGGGAATGGGGTGCAGGGTACAGGGACCTGGAAGAAGGGAACTGGGTGCAGGGTACAGGGAGCTGGAAGAAGGGAACAGGGTACAGGGTACTGAGAGCTGGAAGAAGGGAACAGGGTGCAGGGTACAGGGAGCTGGAAGAAGGGAACAGGGTGCAGGGTACAGGGAGCTGGAAGAAGGGAACAGGGTGCAGGGTACTGGGAGCTGGAAGAAGGGAACAGGGTGCAGGGTACAGGGAGCTGGAAGAAGGGAACAGGGTGCAGGGTACAGGGAGCTGGAAGAAGGGAACAGGGTGCAGGGTACAGGGAGCTGGAAGAAGGGAACAGGGTGCAGGGTACAGGGAGCTGGAAGAAGGGAACAGGGTGCAGGGTACAGGGAGCTGGAAGAAGGGAACAGGGTGCAGGGTACAGGGAGCTGGAAGAAGGGAACAGGGTGCAGGGTACTGTTAGCTGGAAAAAGGGAACAGGGTGCAGGGTACAGGGAGCTGGAAGAAGGGAACAGGGTGCAGGGTACAGGGAGCTGGAGGAAGGGAACAGGGTGCAGGGTACAGGGAGCTGGAAGAAGGGAACAGGGTGCAGGGTACAGGGAGCTGGAAGAAGGGAACAGGGTGCAGGGAGCTGGAAGAAGGGAACAGGGTGCAGGGAGCTGGAAGAAGGGAACAGGGTGCAGGGTACAGGGAGCGGGAAGAAGGGAACAGGGTGCAGGGTACAGGGAGCTGGAAGAAGGGAACAGGGTGCAGGGTACAGGGAGCTGGAAGAAGGGAACAGGGTGCAGGGTACAGGGAGCTGGAAGAAGGGAACAGGGTGCAGGGTACAGGGAGCTGGAAGAAGGGAACAGGGTGCAGGGTACAGGGAGCTGGAAGAAGGGAACAGGGTGCAGGGTACTGGGAGCTGGAAGAAGGGAACAGGGTGCAGGGTACTGGGAGCTGGAAGAAGGGAACAGGGTGCAGGGTACAGGGAGCTGGAAGAAGGGAGCAGGGTACAGGGATCTGGAAGAAGGGAACAGGGTGCAGGGTACAGGGAGCTGGAAGAAGGGAACAGGGTACAGGGAGCTGGAAGAAGGGAACAGGGTGCAGGGTGCAGGGACCTGGAAGAAGGGAACAGGGTGCAGGGTACTGGGAGCTGGAAGAAGGGAACAGGGTGCAGGGTACTGGGAGCTGGAAGAAGGGAACAGGGTGCAGGGTACAGGGGGCTGGAAGAAGGGAACAGGGTGCAGGGTGCAGGGACCTGGAAGAAGGGAACGGGGTGCAGGGTACAGGGAGCTGGAAGAAGGGAACGGGGTGCAGGGTACAGGGACCTGGAAGAAGGGAACGGGGTGCAGGGTACAGGGAGCTGGAAGAAGGGAACGGGGTGCAGGGTGCAGGGACCTGGAAGAAGGGAACGGGGTGCAGGGTACAGGGAGCTGGAAGAAGGGAACGGGGTGCAGGGTACAGGGAGCTGGAAGAAGGGAACGGGGTGCAGGGTACAGGGAGCTGGAAGAAGGGAACGGGGTGCAGGGTACAGGGAGCTGGAAGAAGGGAACAGGGTGCAGGGTACTCGGAGCTGGAAGAAGGGAACAGGGTGCAGGGTACAGGGGGCTGGAAGAAGGGAACAGGGTGCAGGGAGCTGGAAGAAGGGAACAGGGTGCAGGGTACAGGGAGCTGGAAGAAGGGAACAGGGTGCAGGGTACAGGGAGCTGGAAGAAGGGAACAGGGTGCAGGGTACAGGGAGCTGGAAGAAGGGAACAGGGTGCAGGGTACAGGGAGCGGGAAGAAGGGAACAGGGTGCAGGGTACAGGGAGCTGGAAGAAGGGAACAGGGTGCAGGGTACAGGGAGCTGGAAGAAGGGAACAGGGTGCAGGGTACAGGGAGCTGGAAGAAGGGAACAGGGTGCAGGGTACAGGGAGCTGGAAGAAGGGAACAGGGTGCAGGGAGCTGGAAGAAGGGAACAGGCTGCAGGGAGCTGGAAGAAGGGAACAGGGTGCAGGGTACAGGGAGCGGGAAGAAGGGAACAGGGTGCAGGGTACAGGGAGCTGGAAGAAGGGAACAGGGTGCAGGGTACAGGGAGCTGGAAGAAGGGAACAGGGTGCAGGGTACAGGGAGCTGGAAGAAGGGAACAGGGTGCAGGGAGCTGGAAGAAGGGAACAGGCTGCAGGGAGCTGGAAGAAGGGAACAGGGTGCAGGGTACAGGGAGCGGGAAGAAGGGAACAGGGTGCAGGGTACAGGGAGCTGGAAGAAGGGAACAGGGTGCAGGGTACAGGGAGCTGGAAGAAGGGAACAGGGTGCAGGGTACAGGGAGCTGGAAGAAGGGAACAGGGTGCAGGGAGCTGGAAGAAGGGAACAGGCTGCAGGGAGCTGGAAGAAGGGAACAGGGTGCAGGGTACAGGGAGCGGGAAGAAGGGAACAGGGTGCAGGGTACAGGGAGCTGGAAGAAGGGAACAGGGTGCAGGGTACAGGGAGCTGGAAGAAGGGAACAGGGTGCAGGGTACAGGGAGCTGGAAGAAGGGAACAGGGTGCAGGGAGCTGGAAGAAGGGAACAGGCTGCAGGGAGCTGGAAGAAGGGAACAGGGTGCAGGGTACAGGGAGCGGGAAGAAGGGAACAGGGTGCAGGGTACAGGGAGCTGGAAGAAGGGAACAGGGTGCAGGGTACAGGGAGCTGGAAGAAGGGAACAGGGTGCAGGGTACAGGGAGCTGGAAGAAGGGAACAGAGTGCAGGGTACTGTTAGCTGGAAGAAGGGAACAGGGTGCAGGGTACAGGGAGCTGGAAGAAGGGAACAGGGTGCAGGGTACTGAGAGCTGGAAGAAGGGAACAGGGTGCAGGGTACAGGGAGCTGGAAGAAGGGAACAGGGTGCAGGGTACAGGGAGCTGGAAGAAGGGAACAGGGTGCAGGGTACTGGGAGCTGGAAGAAGGGAACAGGGTGCAGGGTACAGGGAGCTGGAAGAAGGGAACAGGGTGCAGGGTACAGGGAGCTGGAAGAAGGGAACAGGGTGCAGGGTACAGGGAGCTGGAAGAAGGGAACAGGGTGCAGGGTACAGGGAGCTGGAAGAAGGGAACAGGGTGCAGGGTACAGGGAGCTGGAAGAAGGGAACAGGGTGCAGGGTACAGGGAGCTGGAAGAAGGGAACAGGGTGCAGGGTACTGTTAGCTGGAAAAAGGGAACAGGGTGCAGGGTACAGGGAGCTGGAAGAAGGGAACAGGGTGCAGGGTACAGGGAGCTGGAGGAAGGGAACAGGGTGCAGGGTACAGGGAGCTGGAAGAAGGGAACAGGGTGCAGGGTACAGGGAGCTGGAAGAAGGGAACAGGGTGCAGGGAGCTGGAAGAAGGGAACAGGGTGCAGGGAGCTGGAAGAAGGGAACAGGGTGCAGGGT
The DNA here is from genome assembly GCF_042186555.1 of Aquarana catesbeiana. Classification (NCBI taxonomy): domain Eukaryota; kingdom Metazoa; phylum Chordata; class Amphibia; order Anura; family Ranidae; genus Aquarana; species Aquarana catesbeiana. The sequence goes on along the minus strand of NC_133324.1, from coordinate 981,121,238 downwards.
ACAGGGAGCGGGAAGAAGGGAACAGGGTGCAGGGTACAGGGAGCTGGAAGAAGGGAACAGGGTGCAGGGTACAGGGAGCTGGAAGAAGGGAACAGGGTGCAGGGTACAGGGAGCTGGAAGAAGGGAACAGGGTGCAGGGTACATGGAGCTGGAAGAAGGGAACAGGGTGCAGGGTACAGGGAGCTGGAAGAAGGGAACAGGGTGTAGGGTACTGGGAGCTGGAAGAAGGGAACAGTGTGCAGGGTACTGGGAGCTGGAAGAAGGGAACAGGGTGCAGGGTACAGGGAGCTGGAAGAAGGGAGCAGGGTACAGGGATCTGGAAGAAGGGAACAGGGTGCAGGGTACAGGGAGCTGGAAGAAGGGAACAGGGTACAGGGAGCTGGAAGAAGGGAACAGGGTGCAGGGTGCAGGGACCTGGAAGAAGGGAACAGGGTGCAGGGTACTGGGAGCTGGAAGAAGGGAACAGGGTGCAGGGTACTGGGAGCTGGAAGAAGGGAACAGGGTGCAGGGTACAGGGGGCTGGAAGAAGGGAACAGGGTGCAGGGTGCAGGGACCTGGAAGAAGGGAACGGGGTGCAGGGTACAGGGAGCTGGAAGAAGGGAACGGGGTGCAGGGTACAGGGACCTGGAAGAAGGGAACGGGGTGCAGGGTACAGGGAGCTGGAAGAAGGGAACGGGGTGCAGGGTGCAGGGACCTGGAAGAAGGGAACGGGGTGCAGGGTACAGGGAGCTGGAAGAAGGGAACGGGGTGCAGGGTACAGGGAGCTGGAAGAAGGGAACGGGGTGCAGGGTACAGGGAGCTGGAAGAAGGGAACAGGGTGCAGGGTACCGGGAGCTGGAAGAAGGGAACAGGGTGCAGGGAGCTGGAAGAAGGGAACAGGGTGCAGGGAGCTGGAAGAAGGGAACAGGGTGCAGGGTACAGGGAGATGGAAGAAGGGAACAGGGTGCAGGGAGCTGGAAGAAGGGAACAGGGTGCAGGGAGCTGGAAGAAGGGAACAGGGTGCAGGGTACAGGGAGCTGGAAGAAGGGAACAGGGTGCAGGGTACAGGGAGCTGGAAGAAGGGAACAGGGTGCAGGGTACAGGGAGCGGGAAGAAGGGAACAGGGTGCAGGGTACAGGGAGCTGGAAGAAGGGAACAGGGTGCAGGGAGCTGGAAGAAGGGAACAGGGTGCAGGGAGCTGGAAGAAGGGAACAGGGTGCAGGGTACAGGGAGCTGGAAGAAGGGAACAGGGTGCAGGGTACTGGGAGCTGGAAGAAGGGAACAGGGTGCAGGGTACAGGGAGCTGGAAGAAGGGAACAGGGTGCAGGGTACAGGGAGCTGGAAGAAGGGAACAGGGTGCAGGGTACAGGGAGCTGGAAGAAGGGAACAGGGTGCAGGGTACTGGGAGCTGGAAGAAGGGAACAGGGTACAGGGAGCTGGAAGAAGGGAGCAGGGTACAGGGATCTGGAAGAAGGGAACAGGGTGCAGGGTACAGGGAGCTGGAAGAAGAGAATAGGGTGCAGGGTACAGGGAGCTGGAAGAAGGGAACGGGGTGCAGGGTGCAGGGACCTGGAAGAAGGGAACGGGGTGCAGGGTACAGGGAGCTGGAAGAAGGGAACAGGGTGCAGGGAGCTGGAAGAAGGGAACAGGGTGCAGGGAGCTGGAAAAAGGGAACAGGGTGCAGGGTACAGGGAGCTGGAAGAAGGGAACAGGGTGCAGGGTACTGGGAGCTGGAAGAAGGGAACAGGGTGCAGGGTACTGGGAGCTGGAAGAAGGGAACAGGGTGCAGGGTACAGGGAGCTGGAAGAAGGGAACAGGGTGCAGGGTACAGGGAGCTGGAAGAAGGGAACAGGGTGCAGGGTACAGGGAGCTGGAAGAAGGGAACAGGGTGCAGGGTACTGGGAGCTGGAAGAAGGGAACAGGGTACAGGGAGCTGGAAGAAGGGAGCAGGGTACTGGGAGCTGGAAGAAGGGAACAGGGTACAGGGAGCTGGAAGAAGGGAGCAGGGTACAGGGATCTGGAAGAAGGGAACAGGGTGCAGGGTACAGGGAGCTGGAAGAAGGGAACAGGGTGCAGGGTACAGGGAGCTGGAAGAAGGGAACGGGGTGCAGGGTGCAGGGACCTGGAAGAAGGGAACGGGGTGCAGGGTACAGGGAGCTGGAAGAAGGGAACAGGGTGCAGGGTGCAGGGAGCTGGAAGAAGGGAACAGGGTGCAGGGAGCTGGAAGAAGGGAACAGGGTGCAGGGTACAGGGAGCTGGAAGAAGGGAACAGGGTGCAGGGTACTGGGAGCTGGAAGAAGGGAACAGGGTGCAGGGTACAGGGAGCTGGAAGAAGGGAACAGGGTGCAGGGTACAGGGAGCTGGAAGAAGGGAACAGGGTGCAGGGTACAGGGAGCTGGAAGAAGGGAACAGGGTGCAGGGTACAGGGAGCTGGAAGAAGGGAACAGGGTGCAGGGTACAGGGAGCTGGAAGAAGGGAACAGGGTGCAGGGTACAGGGAGCTGGAAGAAGGGAACAGGGTGCAGGGTACAGGGAGCTGGAAGAAGGGAACAGGGTGCAGGGTACTGGGAGCTGGAAGAAGGGAACAGGGTGCAGGGTACAGGGAGCTGGAAGAAGGGAGCAGGGTACAGGGATCTGGAAGAAGGGAACAGGGTGCAGGGTACAGGGAGCTGGAAGAAGGGAACAGGGTGCAGGGTACAGGGAGCTGGAAGAAGGGAACAGGGTGCAGGGTGCAGGGACCTGGAAGAAGGGAACGGGGTGCAGGGTACAGGGAGCTGGAAGAAGGGAACAGGGTGCAGGGTACAGGGAGCTGGAGGAAGGGAACAGGGTGCAGGGTACAGGGAGCTGGAAGAAGGGAACAGGGTGCAGGGTACAGGGAGCTGGAAGAAGGGAACAGGTTGCAGGGAGCGGGAAGAAGGGAACAGGGTGCAGGGAGCTGGAAGAAGGGAACAGGGTGCAGGGTACAGGGAGCGGGAAGAAGGGAACAGGGTGCAGGGTACAGGGAGCTGGAAGAAGGGAACAGGGTGCAGGGTACAGGGAGCTGGAAGAAGGGAACAGGGTGCAGGTTACAGGGAGCTGGAAGAAGGGAACAGGGTGCAGGGTACAGGGAGCTGGAAGATGGGAGCAGGGTACAGGGATCTAGAAGAAGGGAACAGGGTGCAGGGTACAGGGAGCTGGAAGAAGGGAACAGGGTGCAGGGTACAGGGACCTGGAAGAAGGGAACGGGGTGCAGGGACCTGGAAGAAGGGAACGGGGTGCAGGGTACAGGGAGCTGGAAGAAGGGAACAGGGTGCAGGGTACTGGGAGCTGGAAGAAGGGAACAGGGTGCAGGGTACTGGGAGCTGGAAGAAGGGAACAGGGTGCAGGGTACAGGGGGCTGGAAGAAGGGAACAGGGTGCAGGGTGCAGGGACCTGAAAGAAGGGAACGGGGTGCAGGGTACAGGGAGCTGGAAGAAGGGAACAGGGTGCAGGGTGCAGGGACCTGGAAGAAGGGAACGGGGTGCAGGGTACAGGGAGCTGGAACAAGAGAACAGGGTGCAGGGTACTGGGAGCTGGAAGAAGGGAACAGGGTGCAGGGTACTGGGAGCTGGAAGAAGGGAACAGGGTGCAGGGTACAGGGGGCTGGAAGAAGGGAACAGGGTGCAGGGTGCAGGGACCTGGAAGAAGGGAACGGGGTGCAGGGTACAGGGAGCTGGAAGAAGGGAACGGGGTACAGGGACCTGGAAGAAGGGAACAGGGTGCAGGGTACAGGGAGCTGGAAGAAGGGAACAGGGTGCAGGGTGCAGGGACCTGGAAGAAGGAAACGGGGTGCAGGGTACAGGGAGCTGGAAGAAGGGAACAGGGTGCAGGGTACTGGGAGCTGGAAGAAGGGAACAGGGTGCAGGGTACAGGGGGCTGGAAGAAGGGAACAGGGTGCAGGGTACAGGGAGCTGGAGGAAGGGAACAGGGTGCAGGGTACAGGGAGCTGGAAGAAGGGAACAGGGTGCAGGGTACAGGGAGCTGGAAGAAGGGAACAGGGTGCAGGGAGCTGGAAGAAGGGAACAGGCTGCAGGGAGCTGGAAGAAGGGAACAGGGTGCAGGGTACAGGGAGCGGGAAGAAGGGAACAGGGTGCAGGGTACAGGGAGCTGGAAGAAGGGAACAGGGTGCAGGGTACAGGGAGCTGGAAGAAGGGAACAGAGTGCAGGGTACTGTTAGCTGGAAGAAGGGAACAGGGTGCAGGGTACAGGGAGCTGGAAGAAGGGAACAGGGTGCAGGGTACTGAGAGCTGGAAGAAGGGAACAGGGTGCAGGGTACAGGGAGCTGGAAGAAGGGAACAGGGTGCAGGGTACAGGGAGCTGGAAGAAGGGAACAGGGTGCAGGGTACTGGGAGCTGGAAGAAGGGAACAGGGTGCAGGGTACAGGGAGCTGGAAGAAGGGAACAGGGTGCAGGGTACAGGGAGCTGGAAGAAGGGAACAGGGTGCAGGGTACAGGGAGCTGGAAGAAGGGAACAGGGTGCAGGGTACAGGGAGCTGGAAGAAGTGAACAGGGTGCAGGGTACAGGGAGCTGGAAGAAGGGAACAGGGTGCAGGGTACTGTTAGCTGGAAAAAGGGAACAGGGTGCAGGGTACAGGGAGCTGGAAGAAGGGAACAGGGTGCAGGGTACAGGGAGCTGGAGGAAGGGAACAGGGTGCAGGGTACAGGGAGCTGGAAGAAGGGAACAGGGTGCAGGGTACAGGGAGCTGGAAGAAGGGAACAGGGTGCAGGGAGCTGGAAGAAGGGAACAGGGTGCAGGGAGCTGGAAGAAGGGAACAGGGTGCAGGGTACAGGGAGCGGGAAGAAGGGAACAGGGTGCAGGGTACAGGGAGCTGGAAGAAGGGAACAGGGTCAGGGTACAGGGAGCTGGAAGAAGGGAACAGGGTGCAGGGTACAGGGAGCTGGAAGAAGGGAACAGGGTGCAGGGTACAGGGAGCTGGAAGAAGGGAACAGGGTGCAGGGTACAGGGAGCTGGAAGAAGGGAACAGGGTGCAGGGTACTGGGAGCTGGAAGAAGGGAACAGGGTGCAGGGTACTGGGAGCTGGAAGAAGGGAACAGGGTGCAGGGTACAGGGAGCTGGAAGAAGGGAGCAGGGTACAGGGATCTGGAAGAAGGGAACAGGGTGCAGGGTACAGGGAGCTGGAAGAAGGGAACAGGGTACAGGGAGCTGGAAGAAGGGAACAGGGTGCAGGGTGCAGGGACCTGGAAGAAGGGAACAGGGTGCAGGGTACTGGGAGCTGGAAGAAGGGAACAGGGTGCAGGGTACTGGGAGCTGGAAGAAGGGAACAGGGTGCAGGGTACAGGGGGCTGGAAGAAGGGAACAGGGTGCAGGGTGCAGGGACCTGGAAGAAGGGAACGGGGTGCAGGGTACAGGGAGCTGGAAGAAGGGAACGGGGTGCAGGGTACAGGGACCTGGAAGAAGGGAACTGGGTGCAGGGTACAGGGAGCTGGAAGAAGGGAACAGGGTGCAGGGTACTGAGAGCTGGAAGAAGGGAACAGGGTGCAGGGTACAGGGAGCTGGAAGAAGGGAACAGGGTGCAGGGTACAGGGAGCTGGAAGAAGGGAACAGGGTGCAGGGTACTGGGAGCTGGAAGAAGGGAACAGGGTGCAGGGTACAGAGAGCTGGAAGAAGGGAACAGGGTGCAGGGTACAGGGAGCTGGAAGAAGGGAACAGGGTGCAGGGTACAGGGAGCTGGAAGAAGGGAACAGGGTGCAGGGTACAGGGAGCTGGAAGAAGGGAACAGGGTGCAGGGTACAGGGAGCTGGAAGAAGGGAACAGGGTGCAGGGTACAGGGAGCTGGAAGAAGGGAACAGGGTGCAGGGTACTGTTAGCTGGAAAAAGGGAACAGGGTGCAGGGTACAGGGAGCTGGAAGAAGGGAACAGGGTGCAGGGTACAGGGAGCTGGAGGAAGGGAACAGGGTGCAGGGTACAGGGAGCTGGAAGAAGGGAACAGGGTGCAGGGTACAGGGAGCTGGAAGAAGGGAACAGGGTGCAGGGAGCTGGAAGAAGGGAACAGGGTGCAGGGAGCTGGAAGAAGGGAACAGGGTGCAGGGTACAGGGAGCGGGAAGAAGGGAACAGGGTGCAGGGTACAGGGAGCTGGAAGAAGGGAACAGGGTGCAGGGTACAGGGAGCTGGAAGAAGGGAACAGGGTGCAGGGTACAGGGAGCTGGAAGAAGGGAACAGGGTGCAGGGTACAGGGAGCTGGAAGAAGGGAACAGGGTGCAGGGTACAGGGAGCTGGAAGAAGGGAACAGGGTGCAGGGTACTGGGAGCTGGAAGAAGGGAACAGGGTGCAGGGTACTGGGAGCTGGAAGAAGGGAACAGGGTGCAGGGTACAGGGAGCTGGAAGAAGGGAGCAGGGTACAGGGATCTGGAAGAAGGGAACAGGGTGCAGGGTACAGGGAGCTGGAAGAAGGGAACAGGGTACAGGGAGCTGGAAGAAGGGAACAGGGTGCAGGGTGCAGGGACCTGGAAGAAGGGAACAGGGTGCAGGGTACTGGGAGCTGGAAGAAGGGAACAGGGTGCAGGGTACTGGGAGCTGGAAGAAGGGAACAGGGTGCAGGGTACAGGGGGATGGAAGAAGGGAACAGGGTGCAGGGTGCAGGGACCTGGAAGAAGGGAACGGGGTGCAGGGTACAGGGAGCTGGAAGAAGGGAACGGGGTGCAGGGTACAGGGACCTGGAAGAAGGGAACGGGGTGCAGGGTACAGGGAGCTGGAAGAAGGGAACAGGGTGCAGGGTGCAGGGACCTGGAAGAAGGGAACGGGGTGCAGGGTACAGGGAGCTGGAAGAAGGGAACGGGGTGCAGGGTACAGGGAGCTGGAAGAAGGGAACGGGGTGCAGGGTACAGGGAGCTGGAAGAAGGGAACGGGGTGCAGGGTACAGGGAGCTGGAAGAAGGGAACAGGGTGCAGGGTACTCGGAGCTGGAAGAAGGGAACAGGGTGCAGGGTACAGGGGGCTGGAAGAAGGGAACAGGGTGCAGGGAGCTGGAAGAAGGGAACAGGGTGCAGGGTACAGGGAGCTGGAAGAAGGGAACAGGGTGCAGGGTACAGGGAGCTGGAAGAAGGGAACAGGGTGCAGGGTACAGGGAGCTGGAAGAAGGGAACAGGGAGCAGGGTACAGGGAGCGGGAAGAAGGGAACAGGGTGCAGGGTACAGGGAGCTGGAAGAAGGGAACAGGGTGCAGGGTACAGGGAGCTGGAAGAAGGGAACAGGGTGCAGGGAGCTGGAAGAAGGGAACAGGCTGCAGGGAGCTGGAAGAAGGGAACAGGGTGCAGGGTACAGGGAGCGGGAAGAAGGGAACAGGGTGCAGGGTACAGGGAGCTGGAAGAAGGGAACAGGGTGCAGGGTACAGGGAGCTGGAAGAAGGGAACAGGGTGCAGGGTACAGGGAGCTGGAAGAAGGGAACAGAGTGCAGGGTACTGTTAGCTGGAAGAAGGGAACAGGGTGCAGGGTACAGGGAGCTGGAAGAAGGGAACAGGGTGCAGGGTACTGAGAGCTGGAAGAAGGGAACAGGGTGCAGGGTACAGGGAGCTGGAAGAAGGGAACAGGGTGCAGGGTACAGGGAGCTGGAAGAAGGGAACAGGGTGCAGGGTACTGGGAGCTGGAAGAAGGGAACAGGGTGCAGGGTACAGGGAGCTGGAAGAAGGGAACAGGGTGCAGGGTACAGGGAGCTGGAAGAAGGGAACAGGGTGCAGGGTACAGGGAGCTGGAAGAAGGGAACAGGGTGCAGGGTACAGGGAGCTGGAAGAAGGGAACAGGGTGCAGGGTACAGGGAGCTGGAAGAAGGGAACAGGGTGCAGGGTACAGGGAGCTGGAAGAAGGGAACAGGGTGCAGGGTACTGTTAGCTGGAAAAAGGGAACAGGGTGCAGGGTACAGGGAGCTGGAAGAAGGGAACAGGGTGCAGGGTACAGGGAGCTGGAGGAAGGGAACAGGGTGCAGGGTACAGGGAGCTGGAAGAAGGGAACAGGGTGCAGGGTACAGGGAGCTGGAAGAAGGGAACAGGGTGCAGGGAGCTGGAAGAAGGGAACAGGGTGCAGGGAGCTGGAAGAAGGGAACAGGGTGCAGGGTACAGGGAGCGGGAAGAAGGGAACAGGGTGCAGGGTACAGGGAGCTGGAAGAAGGGAACAGGGTGCAGGGTACAGGGAGCTGGAAGAAGGGAACAGGGTGCAGGGTACAGGGAGCTGGAAGAAGGGAACAGGGTGCAGGGTACATGGAGCTGGAAGAAGGGAACAGGGTGCAGGGTACAGGGAGCTGGAAGAAGGGAACAGGGTGCAGGGTACTGGGAGCTGGAAGAAGGGAACAGGGTGCAGGGTACTGGGAGCTGGAAGAAGGGAACAGGGTGCAGGGTACAGGGAGCTGGAAGAAGGGAGCAGGGTACAGGGATCTGGAAGAAGGGAACAGGGTGCAGGGTACAGGGAGCTGGAAGAAGGGAACAGGGTACAGGGAGCTGGAAGAAGGGAACAGGGTGCAGGGTGCAGGGACCTGGAAGAAGGGAACAGGGTGCAGGGTACTGGGAGCTGGAAGAAGGGAACAGGGTGCAGGGTACTGGGAGCTGGAAGAAGGGAACAGGGTGCAGGGTACAGGGGGCTGGAAGAAGGGAACAGGGTGCAGGGTGCAGGGACCTGGAAGAAGGGAACGGGGTGCAGGGTACAGGGAGCTGGAAGAAGGGAACGGGGTGCAGGGTACAGGGACCTGGAAGAAGGGAACGGGGTGCAGGGTACAGGGAGCTGGAAGAAGGGAACGGGGTGCAGGGTGCAGGGACCTGGAAGAAGGGAACGGGGTGCAGGGTACAGGGAGCTGGAAGAAGGGAACGGGGTGCAGGGTACAGGGAGCTGGAAGAAGGGAACGGGGTGCAGGGTACAGGGAGCTGGAAGAAGGGAACGGGGTGCAGGGTACAGGGAGCTGGAAGAAGGGAACAGGGTGCAGGGTACTCGGAGCTGGAAGAAGGGAACAGGGTGCAGGGTACAGGGGTCTGGAAGAAGGGAACAGGGTGCAGGGAGCTGGAAGAAGGGAACAGGGTGCAGGGTACAGGGAGCTGGAAGAAGGGAACAGGGTGCAGGGTACAGGGAGCTGGAAGAAGGGAACAGGGTGCAGGGTACCGGGAGCTGGAAGAAGGGAACAGGGTGCAGGGTACAGGGAGCTGGAAGAAGGGAACAAGGAGCAGGGTACTGGGAGCTGGAAGAAGGGAACAGGATGCAGGGTACAGGGAGCTGGAAGCCAGTTTCACACTCAAGGACTATTTTTGTCCAGGAAACAGCCTGAAAATTTCCCTTAACCCATTTTCATAGGATGTCCAGCTTGGTGCGCATAGCTAAATTGCAATCCTGCACTCAGGAGCTTCATCCTACATATCTGCTTCTTCCCATCTAGAAAGACAGTTTCACACTCACAATGACTATTCTTGTCCAGCAAACGAAACAGCCTTGAAATTTACCTTAACCAATATTTTTAGAGGATGTCCAGCTTGGTGTGCAAAACTAATTGCTGTCCTGCAGTCAGGAGCTTCATCCTCCCTATCTGCTTCTTACCATCTAGGAAGCCAGTTTTACACTCACAAGAACTATTTTTTTCAGGAAACAGACTGAAAATTTTCATTTACTAATTTTTTATAGGCTGTCCAGCTTTGTATGCATAGCTAATTACTGTCCTGCAGTCAGGAGCTTCATCCTCCTCATCTGCTTCTTCCCATGTAGAAAGACAGTTAGACACTCACATGGACTATTTTTGTCCAGGAAACAGCCTAAAAAATTCCCATAACTATTTTTTTTATAGGGTGTGCAGCTTGGTGCGCATAGTTAATTGTAGTCCTTTAGTCAGGAACTTCATCCTCCATATCTGCTTCTTCCCATCTAGGAAGCCAGTTTCACAATCACAAGGAATATTTTTCTCCATGAAACAGCCTGAAAATTTCCCTTAACTCTTTTTGGATAGTATGGCTGGCTTGGCACAAATAGATAATTGCAGTCCTGTAGTCAGGGGCTTCTTTTCCCACAATCACTTTCCATCTGAGTAAGAATGCTTCATGTTTTTATTACTGGGGCATCGAGCTAACAATGGACAGCTACTCCCACTCCTCCAATGAGAAGATACAGCCTGCTTCCCATCAAAGGAGGCAGCTTGGCACCCACAAGGCCCCACCTTTCTCCATGATGGAGCCCTTACAATTTCCCTTAACTCTTTTTTGAAAGCACCTCCAGTTTGGCATGCGCAGTTAATTGAGGTCCTTCAGTCAGAAACTTCATCCAATGAGAAACTTCATCCTCCCTGTCTGCTTCCCATCTAGGGAGGCAGCTTCAACCTCACAAGCCCACACCTTGTGCCCCAGAAGTCACAGAGGTTTTTATGTTCCACACTGACAGCTGTATAGCGTTCTATTTTCTCACTAGCAGCTTGGAGACAAGTGTGTAAGTGAGCGTGTTGTGGGAGGATGACTTGGCTCTGCACGAGTGTGACGGGAGTGACCCCGATACAGCTCTTGGCTCGCAGAGTCATTGTCCTTCACCGCGGGTGTCACCGTTCATGGAATGTGGAGCTCTGCTGGAAAAAGAGAAAACCTCATCCATGTTCTATAGACAAGAGATTAACTCTGTAGGATCCATCCGCTTGTCTGCTGAACTATGCAGTCCTCTAAGGTGACCCTTCTCTGAGCATGACCAAATGTCCAATTCCCTCTTTTACAGAGCGAGTGCATATTGTTTTTATCCCTTTACTTTCCAACATTTACATTGTACAGGACGCCAAGGAGGGGTCCTGAACGGGGTGCTATGTGGCACCAGTGTTTAAGTTAGGATCCCTTTAAGGGAAGAGTGTGGGTACTCGGGGGCTCACCATAGGTGGGTGAGGAATTTCTGGGTTAGCCATGTTAAGGAGAAGACTGACTCGCAGTCCTCTCTGTATTAATAGAGAGGTATTTGGGACCAGAGGTTTTGAGCCCCTAAAGTGACATTTCGGTGAGAAATAAATAAATTGGTTGGATAATGCACTAGACCAGTGCACCCCATTTTCTTTTTCTATTCTCACAAAAGGGCCTCCACCCCTGACTACAGGGACTCCAGTCTCCAAAGGTCTAGGAGCCTCTGGGAAGCAGCACTTAAACCAGAAAGTAGTATTCGGTGTGGTGGTGTGAGAAGGAGTTGGGGAGAGACACCTGTTTGGAGTAATAGGCAGACTGGGGCTGTGCTGAGCCTGGGGTAAAGTCCCATCTATGAACCGGGTTTCATTATATTTTGTACTTTTGTAGACAAGCAGACTTTTTGTGTGTTGCACTTTGTTTTGCTGCTGGAAGCATTTCTTTGTGTTTGCCTTCAGAAAAAGTAAACAGCTTTTAGTTTGAAGTTAAATGGCTTTGTACATGGCGCTGTGGAGCTACAACCCCCAAACTTTACAATGCTTAGATGGGGGGGGGCAGTTTTGTGTTTTCACAGCACGAGATCCACAGGAGATGGACCAGGTGTGACGAGCCACAATGCCCATAACTCTCTCAAACATTATTAGACAACCCTTGTGTTGGGAAGCTTTACCATTTTTGGTGACATTGTGCAACCAACCAGCCGGATCCACTTGGCCAGGGCAGCTGTTAGGCTGAATGAATCCCTTTGATTTCTATCTGGCAAGACCCCCTCCCTCTAGCCCAAAGCAGACAGTCATGAAGAAGGTGGTGGCATGGACTGTGTGCAATGAAGAACGATCTGTATTATCATCTTCTTCTATATATGATTTCATATCATCTGTTTATATTTTTAAATTTCTATTTTATATGTGTGTTAGATGGTCAGCCTGGCTTTTGTTTGTTATTTGTGTGATTTATTATCTATTCCATATTGGTTTTATGCACTTGTTTATATTTTTTGTTCTAGACCCTCTGGTGTGTGTTCATCTCACATTGTTACTTAGAACAAGTGCTGCTGTGCTTCTCAATCCCTATTTATTACAGTATGCAATAAGTCCAACCTAACGCTCAGAGCCTGGGTTCAGTCCCCTCCCCCCCAACCAGACTTGCCAAGCACCTGGTTCTGAAGACTTCTTCTGTCTGGGGTCCTTGGGCAGTGCTTCTCCGGAGGGCCCCTCCTGGAGCTGGGAGTCTGGGGACCATCCATAAGCTGGACCACATTTCATTTTGGAGTTGCAAGAAGCCCACAATTGTCTGTAGAATCACAAGCTCTTACAAACTGATATGAATGATTCTGAGTATGTTCTCTAGATCAGCCGTTTTCCCCCAGAGTGCCCTGGCAAAATATTTACCACAAATGTATACAGGCCAGCAGGTGGAACAAGCCTGCCTTATAGTGAAATAAAGCCACAGGTTTTCATTGTGCACCATTACCACCTTCTAGCCACCGGAGTCCTAACAACCAATCATCCTCCCTTTGCCCCTCTCTGTAAGCGCTGGGGTTACATTAGATTAGCGATGGAGAAAAACTGAGGGAGAAGAGAAACTTTGGAATACTAGTCAGTACCAGTGTGTAAAAGTATAGTGGATTTGGAAAAATACATCACACCCAACGTTGGGTGTCCTTCGTGTGTGGATGACGATGTGTTATGTAAAACTATTAGAATAATGTTTTACATTTTAGAATGGGGTGCCCCGAAACTTTTTATAATTTTAGGGGGTGCCTTGACTAGCAAAGCGGTTGAGAAGCAATGCTCTAGAACAGGGGTCTCCAAACTGCGGCTCGGGGGGCCAGATGTGGCCCTTTGCTTGCTTTTATCAGGCTCTTGGGGCACTATGTCATCCACTGATACCAATAATGAGGCATAATACCCCCTCCCCCACACTGAGACCAGTGAAGGGGCACACTTCCTTCCAATTATACCAACGATGGGAAACAATTCCTCCCAAAGACACCAACAACTGGGCAAAATGACACCAATGATGGGGCACAGTTCCTCCCAATGACACCAATGATGGGACACAATTCCTCCAACTGACACCAATGATGGGGCACAATTCCTCCAACTGACACCAATGATTGGGGCACAATTCCTCCCAATGACACCAATAACTGGGCAAAATGACACCAATGATGGGGCACTATTCCTCCCAATGACGCCATTGTTTATTCCCACTGACGTTAGGAACTTTTCTACTCCCAATGGCCACAGCCCCCCCCCCCCCCCCCCAAGTCAGAGGAACAGTAAACTGGCCCCCTGTTCAGAAAGTTTGGAGACCCCTGCTCTAGAAGATCACCATTACTGTGAATGTAGCTGACATGAGGTTGTTGTTGCTTAGAAAGGCCACAAGATGTCCCCATTGTCTGCAGGATCAGCTCTTGTAAGCAAACCAACTCCTATGAACTTTCCTGAGCATGCTTTCCATTGTCATCACTAGAGATGTGAAATTTTGAAGCTTGGAAAAAAAAAACCTGTTTGTTCAGTTTTTTTAGGGAAAAAAAACGGAAATTTTCGGAAAAATTGAAAAAAATGCTACATTAGCACTTTTTTGTCTTTTTAAGATTGGAAGTCATTCTGTTACTTTAGGAACATAAAATATGACTATGGACAATTTGACTTGGCATAAAATGATCACAACTAGCATATTAAATATATAGTGTAGCCAAACAATTATCACAAACAGAATTTACTTTTTTATAATATTTATTTGTAACAAAGGGAGCGACAATCTCCTGAACTGATTACTAGTTTATGTGGAACAGCCAAAAATCCTCCACAAAACAATTTTCAAAACCAAAAGTAACAATTTGTCATATTTCCTCTCCACAGTATTAAATAAAAATAAAACCCCCATTCTCATAAAAAGAACTGAAGATGGGGGAAGTGTTAAGAAGAGAGTTGGGACTAAAGTTTCAATGGACATTTAATCAGAATCATTTTCTGAAATTCTCATTATCCGTCTCTCTGCTTCTGCAGATTCTCTTTTCTGTCCGTCATCACAATTAGGAACTTCTAAAAACTTAAGGTGAACACCCTGTCTTAAAATATTTTATTCCTCATGTTAAAATGAAATATTCCACAATTTTTTTTTTGTTTCGATTTTTCCAATATTTTAGAAAAAAACTAAAAAAGCCTTCAGGAAAAAAAAAAAAAACAAACAAACAAAAACAAAACAAAACAAAAAAAAAAGTTTTTTTCTGAATTTTTCCGTTTTTTTCCGGGCCTTCACCTCTCTAGCCATTACTATGAATACAGTTCCATTTTGTAGTTGCCAACAGAAGCCTCACTGTCTGCAGAATAATGAAATACTCCTGAAAAGTAGCAAACAAATAAAATCATATGAGTGTGATGCTGTATTCCATTACAATGTATAAAGAGTTTGTACAATGTTGTTATCACAGAGAAATGTCACATGATGATATTTCCATTGTATTTAGAATGTGAGATATTAAAAAAAGGTATTTGTGTATTCACAGTAATGTCTTAGTGGATCCCCCGCAGAAGGTTTTTTTGTGTAAAATTTCTGGTTCAAATTTTCATCTTGACTTTTATCCCTCAAATATTTCTATGTAATTGCCGGGAAACTCCAAAAGTCTCTCATATGTGAAATGCATATGAAGAGAACTGAGCATGCTTGCAGCCAATGCCTTTAGTACCGGGGGGGGTGGGGGGGGGGGGGGGTGTGGAGCCCGATGGGGACCTTCAGCTCCAATTTTGCTTTTGATTGGCCAGACACAGAAAAAAAAGGATCCATATCTAATATTCAGCCCAATGTCGGCTTTCAAACGTGTCCTCTGCAGACCTGATGGGAAACTTGTCTCCGTTCTCCATCACACTCCGCCCATTTATTGACAAATCATTTCCCATATATGGGCATTGTCCTGTTTTTGGGCTATGACATCACCATTATCCCATTTACATTTATCTTTCGGACAAGAAATCTCCCAGCCGACATGTAAGTGGGGGCAGGGATACAGCACTATATTGTGTACATACAGCCAGCGTCCCAACAAAGGCACTGCCCGCTCTGAGTACTCGTGTACCCGTCTATGCCAGCTCAGAGGGGGTCTTAATTACCAATCTACTAATCTGAGAAATGGCAGAAAATGTTGAAGAAATCGTTGCCGTCATAGCAACAGATTCTTAAAGTGGCAGTAGTAAGAACTATTCTGACATTGTCACACGGTAATAATGTTACCAACACTGGAGCAAATGCTTGTCTGAGTTGGGCATGAGAACTACCCACAGAAAAGTTCCAATAGTTCTTTTTACTCAAAAGTATGGAAAGCAGCGCCATGAACCCAGCATTGTTCAAGAAGCATTAACAAAAATAAGTTTTATCTTTTAATTTATTTATTTACATGTATAGCCAAAACTTTTGTACAAAAAATTATATATATTTCTTTTTTAAATAGAAAATAATATTATATATACAGTCCTCCTCTGTAGTCCGATCAATTAGATGAAAAGTGCTGACAAAACAAAACAACATTCCTAAAATGGTAGAAAAATGTGAAAACGTACGTCTGGGGTCACACTGCCGTATGGATCGGATCACATCAGGGGTCCGGTGCTCCCCTCTTCACTGTTTCGGGTTCGATTTTTGGTCAGAAGTTTTGGTTGAATTCAAACCTGAAAACAGACCAGAAGACGCTCAGGACTCCGGTGTAATTCACTCTGAAGATGTGAGAACTTATAACAATGGCACAAAACAGAATTCAACAATAAAAATGGTTTTCCCAACAAGCTAGAGGGGGATGGGAAAATGCCTTAAACTGTCCAGAGAGAGAAAAAGCAAAGTCATTGGTCTTTTCCAATCTTGGTAAATAAAAACCTCGGACCACAAAACTGGTGCTTTGATTCCAAGTTTTTCTTTGCACATCTGTAGATCTTGGGAAAGGTGTTCATTTTTTTTCAATAATCCTGTGGGATGAGAAAAAAGTTAAATACTTTTCCAACTATGCCAGTCCTCAAGGTGCCCCAACAGGTCAGGTTTTCAGGATTTCCCTCAGATGAAAACGGCTGTAGAAATTACTAAGGCAGTGAAAGTGATGAAATCACCTGTGCAAAACAATGGAGACCCTGAAAACATGACCTGTTGGGGTGCCTTGAGGAATGGAGATGAAAACACTGGCTTAGTGAGTGTCAGGAACATCTAGCGCTCCTACTCTTCATTCCAGCATCCTGGTTTTGGCTATGGCATTCTCCTTGTTTGTCTGTCCACCTGCAAGGTGGTTAATGTGGCCAGTCTCTGGGTGGAAACCAAGCCTGTTAAAAGCCAGAAAAAACATCAGTTGCATGCTTGTGATGTAGTGTGTTTAATTCCTGATCAAGCTCCCTGTCTGTCTGCCCTGCTAGTTTTGATTTTCCTGTGTATGACCTCGGACCGGATATCAGACTATTATCAGAACTCTGCCTGCCTTTTACCCGGACTGTCATAGAACCACTCTACCCGTCTGCCAACTGCAAGTACCGGTTTGCTTTGCTCAGTTTGCGCTTGCCCTGGCATGATGGTCAGGCACTATAGCATTGTGTATAAGACCTGGGGGCAACCGAGTACCGGTAGGCCTGCTTGTCTTATGCCGCGTACACACGGTCGGACTTTTCGTCTACAAAAGTCCAACGGACGCTGACGGACTAAAGCTGGCTGGTAATCCGATCGTGTGTGGGCTTCTCCGGACTTTCAACGGACTTTTTTAGCCTCAAATCCGACGGACTTTAGATTTGAAGCATGCTTCAAATCTTTACGTCGTAAGTACGACGGACCCCGAAGTCCGCTCGTCTGTATGCTAGTCCGACGGACAAAAAAACGACGCATGCTCATAAGCAAAAACTAAACGGAAGCACTCGGTCTAGTAAAACTAGTGTTCGTATTGTAGGTAGCACATTCATCACGCTGCAAAATCTGTGATCGTTGAATGCAGCGCATTTTATTTCTTCTTTACGAAGGCTCTATAAAGAACGAAGGTGTTTTGCTGTTCATAATCAGAGTTCTCCCAAACTGATTTCTGGATTCTTTTTCTCTTTGATCTCATGAATGATATAGTATGCATTTTAAAAACAATGTTTCCATACTAATAATACTTTTTCCCCTTTTTTTTTTTTAGGTTTGTAAAGTTACCACAAAGAACCCATTATTCTGTTTTTTTTTTTTTTATAGTGATTATTTTTTAGTTTTTAGATAAAGTTAACCCAAAGCACCGTTTTTGGTTACGTAAATTTTTGGATTTTCAAGACTTACCACTTGAACATTATTAACATTAGTAATGTATTTTTGGTGTGTTTTTTCCAAACTCAATGAGATTGTTGTCCCTTGTTAATTTAACATTGTGTGTAAAATCAATGATTTCAAAGAAAAAACATAAAAAGTCTTTTGCTAAACTCAAAAAATGATCCATTTATTCATGGTCAAAATAAAATAAAGAGGAAGTCAACGCTGGAAAAAGTCGGTGTACCAGAAAATTGGGATCTTGCGGAGTCCATATAAGAGGGAGCACAATCTGGTCCAAGAATCCCAGAGATCAACAGCACCAGCAGATGATCTAGATGTCCCCAGACTGTGGTCCTACAACAGCCTGCGTCTTCTGTCAGACCAGACTGAACCCAGGTCATCATTTTCTTCTCTTCCCTGCAGCCTTTCCTCCACGCTGCCCTGCAGCCTTCCCTGTAGCCTTCTTTTGAGGCTGTGGCTCTGGTGTTTCAGTTGTGGCAGGAGGAGGAGGAGGAGGAGGAGGAGGAGGAGGGGGGGCTGCCTCATGTAGTTGGGTGTTTTGTGTTAGCGTGCCCTGCAGCCCCTTATGGATTGTTTCCCCAAATAGGCGCTCACAAATGAGGCGCTGCTCCCTATTCATCTGAAGAAGCCTGCTGGCTAAGTAGCAGCCATAGGATTCTTTCGCTTCGGGGGGCTCCTTAAAAAACGGGTGGCCTCTTGCATGAGGCGCAGGGATGCGTCCTGTGTGACCATCCCCTTCCTGGCCCTTTTTTTGGGAAGGTGGAGGGGAGGCACTTGGGATTCGGTCAGGCTCCTACTGGGCCCAGCCACCTCACTTGGCCCAGCCACCTCACTTGGCCCAGCCACCTCACTTGGCCCAGCCACCTCACTGGGAGCAGCCACCTCACTGGGAGCAGCCACCTCCTGCCTGACACTGGGCCCAGCCTCCTCCAGGATGATGGTGAATCCGGCCTCCTCCAGGCTGTCCATGGGCCTGGTCTCCTCCTGCCTGCCACTTTCC